>NC_054841.1:3892500-4025000 GCF_018345385.1 Vulpes lagopus | reverse complement strand
ATTTTTTAGACACGACCAAAAGCATAGGCAACAAAAGCAAAAAAATAGATAAAGGGATGTCAGACCAAAAGGCTTCTGCACAGCAATAGAAACAATGGACAGAATGAAAAGGCCACCTACAGAAGGGAGAATATATGTGCAAGCCACATATCTGAGAAGGCGTTAATACCCAATAAATATATATCCAAAAACCAACAGCAAAAAACCAAGGAACCCAATTATGAAATGGACAAAGAACCTAAATAAGTTCTTCTCAAAAGAAGACATACAAATGACCCAAAGTCATATAAAAGGTGTTTTGGGGGATCCCTGGGGGGCTCAGCGGTTTAGTGCCTGTCTTTAGCCCAGGGTATGACCCCGGGGTCCCGGGATCGAGTCCCACATCGGGCTCCCTGCATGGAGCCTGCTTCTCCCTCTGCCTGTGTCTCTGCTTCTCTGTGTGTTTCATGAATAAATAAATAAAATCTTAAAAAAAAAAAAAAAAAGGTGTTTCGATGGCACTAATCACCAGGGAAATGGAATTCCAAATCGCCATGAGGTATCACCTTGCACCTATTGGGATGGCTGTCATCCAAAAGGCAGAAGAGAAGTGTCGGAGTAACAGAAAACCCTGGCACACTGCTGATGGGGATGTGAATTGGTTCTGCCGCTACGGAAAACAATATAGAGGTTCCTCAAAAATGAAAATAGAACGAACTTAGGATCCAGCAGTCCCACTTTTGGGTATGGAGACAGAAAAATGCAATCAATATCTTGAAGAGATCTTTGCTCTCCCACGTTCATTGTAGCATGATTCACAGTGGTCAAGACAAGGAAACAACCTAAGTCTGTCGAGAGATGAACAAAGAAAACGTTTTATATATATAAATATATATATTATATACATATATAGTATATATATATACACACACATACACACACACTAGAATATTATTCAATCTTTAAAAAGAAGGAAATCCTACCACATATGATAATATAGATGAATCTGGACATTATGCTAAGTGAAATAACCCAGAAACAGAAGGAAAAACACTGCCTGACCTCCCTTACATGTGGAATCTAAAATAGACTCATAGAGGCAGAGAGGATGGTGGTTCCCAGGGGCTGGAGTGAAGGGGGAAAGGGGAAATATTGGCCAGAGGTAACGTTTCAGTGATACAAATAAGTTCTGGTGATCGAAAGCACGGCAATGTGACCACAGCTAATACTGCATTGAGTACTTGAAATTTGCTCAAGAGTAGGTGGTAAGTGCTCCGGCCACAAAGAAGGGAATAGTTACCAGGGGAGGTGGTGGGTATGTTCATTAATTTGACTAGGTGATAGTTTTACAATGTAGACATATATTAAAACATCAGGCTGTACAACTCAAATCTGTATTTTTATTTTTATTTTTTAAAAGATTTTATTTATTTATTTATTTATTTATTTATTCATTCATTTATTCATTCATTCATTCATTCATGAGAGAGAACAGAGAGAGAGAGAGGCAGAGACACAGGCAGAGGGAGAAGCAGGCTCCATGCAGGGAGCCTGACATGGGACTCGATCCCGGGACCCCAGGATCACATGCTGGGCCAAAGGTGGTGCTAAACCACTGAGTCACCCGGGGCTGCCCCAAATATATATTTTTAAATCATCAATTATACCCCAGTAAAGATGGGGGGATCAATAACACGTGAAAGGTGAAAATAATAAAGCTTTTAGGAGAAAACACATGAGACCACTGGCTGCATAGGTTTATGTTGCATTTGGAACATAGGTTCATGTTGCATTTGGTTTATATGTCTTGTTTGATTTGTGGCTCCCTCTCCAAACCCCCTTACAGTTTCACTGTTGAAGGAACTGGGTTCAGGGGTACCTGGGTGGCTCAGTGGTTGAGTGTCGGCCTTTGGCTCAGGTAGTGATTCTGAGGTCCTGGGATCAAGTCCCGCATCGGGCTCCCGGCGGGGAGCCTGCCTCTTTCTCTGTGTCTCTCATGAATAAATAAATAACATCTTTGAAAAAATAAAAAAATCAAATAAAAAAAGGAACCAGGCTCTTCGTCCTATAGAGCTTTCCATATTTTAGATTTTTCTAAAATACTGCATCCCGATAGTACAGACCTATGTGGAATTCTGGTTTGAATAAACCAACTATTTTTTAAAGTTTTATTTATTTGAGAGAGAAGATTGGCAGGGGAGAGGGAGAAGTAGACTCTTTGCTGAGCAGGGGTTCTGACGTGGGGCTCCATCCCAGGACCCTGGGATCATGACCTGAGCAGAAGGCAGACCCTTAACCGACTAAACCACCCGGGGGGCCCCCAAACCAACTATTTTAAAAAATCACAAAATTATCTGGGAAACTGGAACAGTGATGGACATTTGACAATATTTTTGAAAGTTGTGTGAAAAAAAAAGTTGTGGGAACTTTTTTTTTTTTAATTTTTTATTTATTTATTTATGATAGTCACAGAGAGAGAGAGAGAGAGAGAGAGGCAGAGACACAGGCAGAGGGAGAAGCAGGCTCCATGCACCAGGAGCCCGATGTGGGATTCGATCCCGGGTCTCCAGGATCGCGCCCTGGGCCAAAGGCAGGCGCCAAACCGCTGCGCCACCCAGGGATCCCTGTGGGAACTTTTTTGCATGCAATGGGAAATTACAGTTATATTGTTTTAAGGAATTCTCATGTTTTAGGTGTAACACTGAAAAAAAATATGATGTCCCCAAATAAACTAGCTGGGCGGAGGGAGGAGGGGAGCTGGAGCGAGGGTGTGCTGGTAACAGCCTAACAGCAGGCTCCCTGGCCTGGAGGTGGGGGGAGGGGAGCCCTGATGGGGCGTATTTGCCAAATTCCATGATGTAAACATGCCCATCACAGTTAAGTTCAAACTCCCAGCGGTTCATCATTTGAGAAGAGAGGAAGACGACCAGGTCTTGGCAGACCCGGGCATCCAGCTCCAGGACATCACCGACAGGGGCAGAGGCAAAACAAGACTGGATGGGAGCGGGTATTTACTGAAATGGAGTGATGAGTCCATGGGGGTTCCTCATCTCTAAATTTTTCTTTCCTGGTCTCTCTAAAGTTTTTGACTAAGGTATGATTGACATAACATTGTATTAGTGTCAGGTGCACAACATAATCATTTGATATACGTATCGATTCCAAAATGATCACCACAATACGTTCAGTCAACATCCATCACCGCTCATAGTTACAAACCTGGTTTTTTCCTCATGGTGACCACTTTACAACCTACTCTCTTGGTAACTTCCAAATATACAATATAGTTCTGTTAACTATGCTCACCGAGCTGTACGTTATAGCTCCATCTCATTCCGTATATGCTTGACATTTATTTATTTATTTATTTATTTATTTATTTATTTATTTAGCTTGGCATTTCTTTAAAGATTTTATTTATTAGAGAGAGAGAAAGAGAGAGAGCGCGAGCACATGACTGGGGAGAGGGGTAGTGAGAGAGGGAGAGGCAGACTCCTCGCTGAGCATGGAGCCCGAGGTCGGGCTTGAACCCAAGACCCTGGGTGTATGACTTGAGCCGAAAGCAGACGCTTAATGAACTGAGCCACCCAGGTGCCCCTATGCTTGACATTTTAATTACAAATTTTAAAAAGGAAAACCCTAAAAAAAAAAAAAAAAAAGGAAAACCCTAAATTGCAAGATTAAATTTTTTAAGCCTTGTAATGTTACGGTTTATCATTGCAGATAATTATGAATAGAAATCACATGGCCAAAAATAAAAAACTAAAAAATAAAATAAAGAAATCACATGGCCACCTCAGTGGTTCATGATGACAGTAAGAGCCACCATGTTACTGAGTGCCTATGACCTGCTTGACCCTGGTTTAAGAGCTTTCTGAGGAACAATGTGGGGCTTTTATCATCCTTGTTTTACAGATGAAGAGATTGAGGAGCAGAAAGCCAAACCATTTCCTAGGGTTATGCTCACACAGCCAAAAGTGGCCGAGTTGGGATTCAGATCCAGGTAGTCAGAGTCCAGAGCCTGGTATTTTAAACTCTGACCCAAGACACTTAATTTTAATTTATTTTGGTTTTTATTTATAGTTTATTTAAGTAATCTCTAAGACCCCGAGGCCAAGAATTACATGTTCTACTGACTGGGCCAGCCAAGCATCCCACTTAATTTTTTGAAAAAACAAAAAAAAACAAAAAAACAAAAACACCCCAAATTGCTAGAATGGAAATAAACCCATGATGCAGCCCACCAACAACGCACTGTTTAGGAGAACTGTTTTCTAATACAAATCTGGTGAGTGCCTCCTTTAGACCGGAACTAAACCAGATGATGGTGACCCAGGCAGATCTGGCTCCTGTCCTCATGCAGCACACCTCTGCTGGGAAGCCAAGCACATTTCCACAATGGGATTTCATTCTGGGGGGGGCTCAGTGGAGCAAGATCGCAAGGATTATTGATATATAAAGTTTGGGGTTAGTCTTTTATCAACACGGTGTTCTTTCTGGTAGTTTCTCAGCATAAATCTGTTAAGAGTAATTTTTCTATATTTTGAAAACACAAGAAACGAGTATGGGTGAGGATATGGGAAAAGGGGAACCCTCTTGCATTGCTGGTAAGGCTACAAGCTGGTGCAGCCGCTCTGGAGAGCAGTATGGAGGGTCCTCAGAAAATTAAAAATAGGGATACTCTACAACCCAGCAATTGAGTGATTAGGTATTTACCCAAAGGACACAAAACACTAATTCATGTGATTGAGCCCTGGACTGGGGTCTGTGCTTAGCACAGAGTCTGCTTGAAATTCTCCCTCCCTCTCCCTCTGGCCCTCCCCACCCCACTTGTGTGCTTGCTCGTGCTCTCTAAAATAAAATCTTAAAACACACACACACACACACACACACACACACACACACACTAATTCAAAAGGATACATGCACCCCTATGTTTATTGCAGCAGTACTTATAATCACCAAAGTATGGAAGCAGCAAAAATGTCCATTGATAGATGACAGGATAAAGAAGATGTGGTGTGTGTTTATGTGTGTGTGTGTGTGTATATATATATATATTACATATGCAATATATACATATTATAAATAATGCTCATATATATGATCATTACTTGGCTATAAAAAAGAATGAAATCTTGCCATTTGCACTGACATGGATGGGTCTAGAGAGTATCATGCTAAGTAAAATAAGTCAGAGAAAGACACACATCATATGATTTTGCTCATATGTGGAATTTAAGAAACAAATGAGCAAAGGAGAAAAAAGAGAGAGGTGAACTCAGAAACAGAGGACGTACTGCTGGTCACCAGATGGGAGGTGGGGGGGGCTGGGGGAGAGGTGATGGGATGAAGGAGGGCACCTGTCCTGATGAGCACCAGGTGATGTGTGCAAGGGCTGAATCTCTATGCTGTACACCTGCAACTAATGTTAGACTGTATGTTATCTGGAAGTTAAATGAAAACTTAAAAACATAAAACAAATGTTTTCACTTTTTGTCACAGCACGGACTATTTTGCCCACTCAGCAAACAGTTACTGGGTACTTCCTCCCCACTACGCGTGGTGCTAGGCACCAAAGGGACAGTGGCGAACAGGGCAGGAAAGCCCTCTCGTTCTAGGAGCTCCATCACAAGGTAACTCGGAGGGTCACGAGGTCCATGTACAGCAAGGTCATGTGGTGGCGGTGGCATCACTTCAGAGGCGTGATCAGGGAAGGCCTGCCTGAGGAGGTGATACTGGCCTGAGACCAGAAATGTGAGGCGAGGCAGGAGCTGGGGCAGTGGAAGGTCCCGGGTGTGCTCCACGTCGCTGAAGCACACATTTTGAGACACAAATGTGTGCTTATAATTAAGGATTTTCACGACACCACCCGTGGCTCTCCGGCCGGGCCTCTCAGGTCCTTCCTTTCCACAGCGAGGCTCTATAGAAACACAAGCCAAAAGCGGAGAGTTTGGCTGGGCCAGGTGGACTTGGGGGCGGGGTAAGGAAGAGGGCAGGTGATGGGAAGACTCACCTGTTGGAAGCAGAGTTGTAGAATGAACCCAGGGGGAACCAGGAGGGCATTTCAATCAACTTCCTGGTGAAATGAGTGAGCTCATCAAAGTGGCTCTCTCGATTCTGGGGAGGTGAGTCTAGGACTCCCCTGACCCCCCACCGGCCTGGACTGTTCTACACACGCACTGCTTCAGAGGTGGAGGTCAAGTCTGAGTATATTTGAGATCAGCTGCTGGAAATAAGGATCCATGAGCTGGAGGGAATAATCAGTTTCCCACTTTTTTTTTCCGAAAAGAAACAATCAAAGAAAAAAATTTCTATGACCCTGTTTCCCAAGGTTGGGGATCCTCAAAGGAAAGAGAGAGTCTCCATTAAACTGGGTTTCAGTGAACAGAGACTTTAAGCAATGGATAATTATACACAGGGCTGGGATTACCAAACAGCCCTTCAGACAAAGGCTAAGAATGCTTTTGTGTTGTCTCATCTTTTACTCCCTGATTGTCTGGTATTGCTTTAAAATTTCATAGATCACTAGCAAAATGGGGATCCTTGGACATTGTAATAACTGGCCAGTGAGGACATTCTAAACTATGTTCTTTAGGGTTTTATAATTTAATAGTGCTGAGCAAACATCTGAAGACCCATTAAAAATCACACTGCAAAAAAAAAATTAAAAATCACACTGTATTTGGTAAATCTGCAATTATTCAATATTTCTCCCTCTGTTTTGTCTTTCTCAATTATTAAGTAGCCTTTGTTGGCAGTGTCCACAATGACAACATTTTTCCGATGCCTTTCAAGTGTGAAATGTCTTAGGCTTCTAGAGTTTGAGGAACCCTCCAATGTAGTTCCATTTGGGTAATTTGCTGCTACAATTTCTTTCCTTAGCTTCAAACTGAAAACTTTTTTTAAAAAAAGATTTTATTTATTTATTCACGAGAGCGAGAGAGAGAGAGAGAGAGAGAGACAGGCAGAGACACAGGCAGAGGGAGAAGCAGGCTCCACGCAGGGAACCCGACGTGGGACTCGATCCCGGGGTTTCCAGGATCATGCCCTGGGCCAAAGGCAGGCACTAAACCGCTGAGCCACCCAGGCTGCCTGAAAACTTTTTTTTAATACCAGATTACAAAGAGATTGGCCATAAAAAGACATAGATCAAAGAAGCATAGACCCCTCAAGAAAAATGGTACCAAGTAAGGGAGAAACCACACTGCAAGCACAGCAAGTTTTAAGGAAAAATTCACATTTTCTTGACTTCACATAGAAGAGAATTATTGTCACTGGAATAGCTGGAATAATTCTTATTTATCTCCAGGAACAAGAATGCAACGCAGAAATGAATACACTTCGCAAAAAAGAAGAGGTCTTTCCTTAATTAGTAACCGAAAATCTAAAAATCAGCAGGTACTACAAGTTAAATTCCAAACGACAGCACATGATAACAAAGCATTAAACCTTTACCCATAAAATTATAGCTTATTGTACAACCAATTGAGAAATTACCCCATGTAGGATTCTATAATAGCTTCCATCCACAACTATAAACATTTCCATTATCTTCATATAGAGGTTCAAATATTCTTATAATAGTTTTAGCAATAAATTGAAGTTGTAATAGTAGCTTATCATTTGCCTTAAGGCTCTTACTTTTATTAAGTAGCAATACCAGTACAGAAACCACAGGAGTCCCCGGGGTGTGCCTATGACAATATGAATTCACTCGATCAAGGTTCAACCCTCAATGAAACCCACTGATGTGTTGAAAGTAAAAGCTCAGAGTCTTGTATTTCTTTCCATACAAAAAGGGGGGGGGGAGAAAATAATAAAAAAGTACCCAGGATTTTCTTTACACCTACCTATCTCAAATAAAAATTGAACTTATAAGTCACCTACTTCTTCTTCAACCAGGCAATCCAGACACAGAATTATCTACACACCTGATCAAGACAAGGGCTTTTTCAGGTGTAATTCAATGTATCTTCTGAAACCCAAATCCTGATCATAAAAGCTTAAATTCACATGAGTTTTGAGAGCCAGCTTTCTGTCCGTGCCCTCGGGACAAGCAATTCTGACCACTTCTCTTCTGCATTCCACCGCAGCTTTGGGTTTGTCAACAACAGTTCAACAACTTGGCAACACTTCTTGCTCCTTTGGTTCTTCCTGAAATGACGCTTTGTCTTCTGACCCTGATGCTTGACACACTTCTTTACAGACTGAGAGATGATGGAGATCACAGCAAACAGGCTCCGGACCACGGCCCGAGGGGTTTATCCCAGGAAGGCAGAGGGTGAGCATCGCAAAATAGGCCAGTGGGATTCCCCATATTAATGGGTCCAAAGAGAAGGCTGATAGTGCTGCTTGGTGAGGGTTCAAAGGGCATGTGAGACCTTTGGGCCCCCTCCTGGCTGTGTTCTAAAGTCCTTGGCAGCATAGTAATAAAAGGATACGACATCGTGTGTGCACGGGTCCCACAGCCAGTGATATTCTCGACATTCTTGAAGTCAGGAGGAGCGAGAACAGTGCCGGCGCTCATCACTCTTATGTAATTTCACTCTGCAAGTTCTGGTTACACTCCCAGGGCAATTAGCCAAAAATAATAGTGATTACTACAGGATTTTTTTTTTTTTAATTTTTATTTATTTATGATAGTCACAGAGAGAGAGAGAGAGAGAGAGGCAGAGACACAGGCGGAGGGAGAAGCAGGCTCCATGCACTGGGAGCCTGATGTGGGATTCGATCCCGGGTCTCCAGGATCGCGCCCTGGGCCAAAGGCAGGCGCCAAACCACTGCGCCACCCAGGGATCCCAACTACAGGATTTTTTTAAAAAAGATTTTATTAATTTTTTCATTAGAGACACAGGGAGAGAGAGAGGCAGAGACACAGGCAGAGGGAGAAGCAGGCTCCACGCAGGGAACCCGATGTGGGACTCGATCCCGGGTCTCCAGGATCGCGCCCTGGGCTGAAGGCGGCACTAAACCGCTGAGCCACCTGGGCTGCCCACTACTGGATTTAAAACCCTGAGAAAGTAGAAGGTAAAGTTGATCACGTGGCCCCTGCAGGTACTGTAACTCAACTGCACACTTGCTGAGCACCCGCACTGCCTCGTGTCCTACTGCTCACCTATGTGTGACTCCAATGATAAAAACAGAAATGATGGAGTATCCCCAGGACTGTTTGATACTTTGCCACTCGTATACATACAACGGTAACGGTAAAAATCACACCTCCTGGGTGTTTATGATGCACTAGGACCTGTCAAATACTTTTAAATACTCTGATCAATTGTAAGAGACTTTAGATACTATTTGTGCCACATTGCAGGATGGTATAAATTATTCATAACACATCATACTACAACAAATATATTTCTATGACATAGTTTCATCTATAATCACACATACAAAAAAAATACAAAAAAAATCACACGTACACATGAAATACGTATTGAATTATATATAATCAATATACTAAACACTATAAATTGTATTATAGATTAATATTGTGCTATATTTTAATATTATTGCATATATTCATTTCATATAATTATACATGTAAAAGCTGATGTACTACATACTAAATTATATGTAACTCATTATACCATACTACATTATATTTATGACATAAATATAAGCTCCCTAAGGGGATACATAGTAAACAGGTATGATTAGATGCTTCCAGGGAGGGGATTCAAAGGGGGAATCTTTCTCCTGGGCCTCAGGAGAAGAGTTAATTGTCACACCCAGGTCCCGGCCGGGCCATCACTGGCCTGTGCAAGGGCCACTTGTTTCATTGAATTACTTAGTCCACTAGCTGCATTTCTCTTCCCACCATCAACAGCAATTCTAGTATGTTTGAGGTGTACCCTTTTTGTGTGGATGTGTTCTTAGAAAAATGCTTGAGTTGTTTGGGGCACGTTATTTTTAATTGATGTAAATGGTATTATGATAGAGACCTTCATTCAGTTTTTCCCCCCACCCACAACCATTTTTTAAAGATTTTATTTATGTATTCATGAGAGACACAGAGAGAAGCAGAGACACAGGCAGAGGGAGAAGCAGGCTCCCTGTAGGGAGCCCGATGCGGGACTTGATCCCAGGACCCCAGGATCAGGCCCTGAGCCAAAGGCAGAGGCTCAACCACTGAGCCAGCCAGGGGCCCCTAGAACCATTTTTAAGATCTACCCACATTGCTGTGTGTGTGCCTAGCACACTGCTTCCAATGTCCACACGTGGCCGCTGTATCAGTCAGAGTGTATTGCCCTACAGTAACAAAGATGCCCCAAATTGAAATAGTTTAAAGCCACAAAGGCTGACTTCTCATTCGTGCTTCATGTTCACTCTAGATTGGGAGGAGGGCTTTGCTCCCTGCAACCACCCAGGGACCCGTGCCCCATCTCTGTTGCTGCCAGGTGCTATGCCAGAGGTAAAAGAATGTTGTGCACTGACTTGATTCTCACCTGAATGTGAGACACATACCTTCTGGCTGTATTTTATGGTCAGAGAATGTCACATGGTTCCACCTAACTTTTAATGGCAGGGAAGTCCAGTCCTACCATGCGACTATAGAAAGAGAGAGGGTCGGAATAGTCACAGACAGTCCCGGGGAGTAGTGTCACACGCCCTCATGTTGCCTTCGTCTCCCTGTCCCCCCCAGACGATGGTATGATGAACAATCCCGCATGTGTCCCCTGCAGGCCCCCTGGACCATTGCTGTGGGCTACAACCAGGAGTGGGATTTCTGGACAGGTGGGCAGGTGCTTAATTTCACTAAGGGCACCAGATCCTTCTCCGGGATGGCTGCTCCAGGGCACGCTATAAGCAGACACAAAGGTGGATTTATCCCCATATCTTGCCAATGCTTGACGATAACCAGTTTTTTTAAATTTTGCCAGTCAAATGGGTGTAAAATGATAGCTGTAATTGCTCTAAATTGTAGCTCTATGATCTCTAATGAGTTTAAGTATCTCTTTGTATGCTTATTGATTTTAGATTTCTTTTGTAAATTGCTTGCTCATTTTTTTTTCTATTAGGGTTTCTATATTTTTCTTACTGATTTTCAAGAGTTACTTGTAGAGATCTTTGCTGTATATTCTTTAGGATCTTTTGGATGTAGCCTAATATGAATATGGATATACTCCTGTTCCGCATCTCATCTCCCAACTCTTCGGAGAAAAAAAAAAAAAATCTCAAGAAGGGAAGATAGGTCAGGCTTGAATCAGGAGACATGCCTGAACCAATCAAAGGTGACTCGGATGGAGGCCCCTCAGAAAGTTAAAGATGGAGCTACTCTAATATCCAGCAATTGCACTACTCGGTATTTATCCAAAGGATACAAACATAGTGATTCAAAGGGGCACCTGCACCCCAATGTTCATAGCAGCAATGTCCACAAGAGCCAAACTGGATAGAGTCCAGATGTCCATCCGTAGATGAATGGATAAAGAAGGTGTGGTCTATATATGTATATATACAATAGATACTACTCAGCCATCAGAAAGAATGAAATCTTACCATCTGCAACAATGTGGATGGAACTAGAGGGTATTAAGTAAGTGAAATAAGTTAGAGGAAAACAAATACCATATGATTTCACTCATATGTGGAATTTAAGAAACAAAACATGAACATAGGGGAAAGGAAGGAAAAACCAGAGTGAGGGAGACAAACCATAAGAGACTCTTAACTCTAGGAAACAAACTGAGGGTCGCTGGAGGGGAGGGGGGTGGAGGGATGGAGTCCATGGGTGATGGGCATTAAGGAGGGCATGTGATGTGATGGGCACTGGGTGTTATATGCAACTGATGAATCACTAAACTCTACCTATGAAACTAATAACACACTCTATGTTAATTAAATTGAATTTTCTTCTAAAAAATATTTAATTAATTTATTTGAAAGAGAGAGAAAGCAAGAGACAGAGCACAAATGGAGGGGGAGAGGCAGAGGGAGAAGCAAACTCCCCGCTGAGCCGGGAGCCCCACGCCAGGCTCAATCCCAGGACCCCAGGACCATGATGACCTGAGCCAAAGGCAGATGCTTCACCAACTGACCCCCCAGGGAACCCTAAATTGAATTTAAGTTTAAAAACAAAGGTGACTGGGAAGGTGGCTCTATAAAATGACAGCTTCTATTTAAACCATAGGGCAGGAACAGAAGAGAAAACTTTCCCAGAACAAGTCGGGGAGGGGGGAGGTGAGAGGAAGGGAGGGATGTTCTTACAGCAGACAAAGAGATAGATGATCGTAGCTCAGTGTTTGGTGTAGGAAGTAAGGTCACGCATCCAGGATGCCTCTGATTACAAGTCATTTTTTTTAAAGGAACATATTGGCTCCAGTAACTCAAAAGTCACTGTGGGTAGTGGGTCCGTTGGATCTAGGTGCTCAAATAATGTCATCAGATCTCCATCTTTCTTTCCCTGTCTCTGAGAAGCTCTCCCCAACATGTGTGTGGTAGCCTCTATCACCAAACACACAGAGTACCTTAACAAGCGTAGCCTAAGGAAAGTGGTTCTTTCCTAATCGTTGGGGTAGAAAAAACTATTTCAGGGAGAAATTCTGATTGGCCCAACCTATATCACATGCCCTTCCCTGGACCAATCCCTGTGGCCAGAGAGATGGAGATGTCTGGTCACACCTGGATGAGGTCACCCCATATCAGACCACTATGAGGTTGCACCATCGGGGCAAGAGAAAGAGCAAAAACAATGGACAGGGACAACCCAGAAATGCCCCTTTTCTGCCTCATTCGTGATGTCAATATGTGCTTTATAAGGACAAAGATTTAAGGGGGGCAAGCCCAGTCAAGAGCTAGCAAAACATATGGCGACTGAAGGAATTAGAGCCTTCACAAATGCCTAACCATGACGCTAAAATTAAATGTAATAAATAAAAACCCAGCACATACTAAACTTCCATAGCACAAAAACAAAACAAACCACCAGAATCTCTATAAGCGAGACCAAGAGACCAAGGACACATGGGAGTGGGGGGATTTGTAACCTACAGATCGGGCAAAGCATTGGTACCCCATTTATGCCACAGAGTCCTCAGAGATTAATGCAAGATGGCCACGCCGATGGAAGTCTGAAAAAAAAATGACATGAACGATTCTAAGAAAGCAGGACGATGAAGTGTACCTGAAGTGTCCTACATGTCTGAACCATGTGAATAATAAACATTTTCAAAGCCTGCGAATTCGCGGGAAAAAAATCAGCATGCTCAGGTGTGGTTGGTTGGAGCATAAACTGGCCCAAGCTTTTGAGAAGATGGGTTGGTTTCATGTACCAAAGAGTGAGATGCATTGGTTCATTCAGCCAATATAACTTGAGCACACGCTTGACACTACTCCAAGCCCCCGAGATACCGTGTGAACAAGCAGGCACAGCCCCCACTAGGAGTCTGCCTCCTCTGGGGAAAGGGAAGGTCACAAACCAATGGACAAGAGAGGCCTAACCATCTTCAGTAATACAGGAAAGGGGGAGGGGATGGGAGTAGGTAGCAGGAGACCCTAATGAGCCTAAATCTGGACGTGATGAGTAACCTAAGACATTTCACCCACATAATATTTCTTACAATAAATATTTGTTGAATGAAGAAATGAATGTCAAGTTTTGATACAGAGCCCACCTGCTCACCTTGGGCCAATTTGCAGTTCTGCTCACTGGGCACAGGTGAGCTGATTTTCTGATTAGAAATGGGCAAATGTTTTAAACTGTTATGATTCAGGGGATCCTTGGGTGGCTCAGCAGTTTGGCGCCTGCCTTTGGCCCAGGGCGCGATCCTGGAGTCCCAGGATCGAGTCCCACGTCAGGCTCCCTCCATGGAGCCTGCTTCTCCCTTCTCCTGTGTCTCTGCCTCTCTCTCTCTCTCTCTCTCACACACACAAATAAATAAGCTTTAAAAAATATATTTAAACTGTTATGATTCAGTTTGAGGTCCTCCGAGGCAGAGTGCTTTCAGAGAGACGATGATAAAGAAATGGACTGAGAAAGAAAGGCCTAGAAGGACAGGGGCACTGGAGGATAAATAGGGCATGTACCTATTTATCGAGGGGCTAAGGAACGTGCTGGCCAAGTGACGAGCAGGAGAGAATGTCCCAAAGTGAGGGATCTGCATGTGCAAGGGCCCCAAGAGGACAAGGGACAGAGCTTGTCTGGGGAAGTAGAGGTCATAGTGACTGGGGCACAGAGGGTGTGAGGGAGAGGCCCGTGTGGGCTCTGCTGACAGACCAGGACCCATGTCAACGAGCGTGGCACTGCCCATGGGGCCGGGCAGCTGGGGCTCCACTGAAGGTCCTTAGAGCCCTCCGCTTTGGCTGGCCTCTGTCCCTCGCTCCAGGACAAGGAATCTGCGGTGCCTGTCTGGAGCCTGTGTTGTCCTAGACAACGCTTCCAACCCCCTACAGCCTGGAGTCCCGTCCCCAAACAGCTCCCACCTACTTCCGGGCCTTGTGAAGTCTCCTCTCCCAGGGCCACCTTTCCAAGGACAGACGGAGTGTGTGCACTCTGGGCCCGAGGGGTGACCAAGGGGTGAGCAAGAGGCAAGTTTTTGTGGTTGAGGGTGTGGACAGAGTTTGGATACGTGGCCTAGGGTGTCTACACACGTGCATGGGAAGTCCCTCGCAGTGGGGGGAGGCCAAGTCAGGGAAGGCTCCCATCGCCCCGGGAACCTCAACCCCCTGTGCTCTTACTTTGGGGCCCTTGTATGTCACAGGGGGGAATAATCCAAAGCTTCTGAGAGGGCCCTTGTCCTAAGAGCAATGGGCGGCCTGCTGAAGGATTCTGGGTAAAGGCACCGACAAGAATGATCATGGGTTTGAGATCCTTCTGGCTGTGGTGTGGTGAGGGGCCCGGGGCTGCGGTTAAACGGAAGAAGGGCCATGAGTGGGCGGGAGGTCCCTGGGGGTGCTGTCGCCCGGGGCAGGGGGACAGGACCCAGATCCACTTTGGGGGGCAGCGGGCAGATCACAGACACGATGGCTTCGTTGCCCTCGAGACATCAAACAGAAGTGCCAGAGAGCCAGTGGGAGGGGACCGCGTGCAGCCACGATGCCCCTGGTCGGGGCGCGCCCTGCTTCCCCCGCCACCGAGGAAGACACAAGGTGCCACCTGCCAGGAACTGACCAGGTCTGATTGCAGAGAAATTAAAAGAATAAATGTGTCTTAGAATTGATGAAACGGC
Organism: Vulpes lagopus; assembly: GCF_018345385.1. NCBI lineage: Eukaryota > Metazoa > Chordata > Mammalia > Carnivora > Canidae > Vulpes > Vulpes lagopus. Next base: position 4,009,845 of record NC_054841.1, on the reverse strand, counting down.
GTAGTTAGGATCTAAGTTTGGCTTCTCGGGTTAGGCTGAAGGAACAGGAGCACAGTGGGTTCACGGGTGCCCCCCCGAGGAGCCCGAGAAGGTACAGGTGTGGCAGCCCCCCCCCCCGCAGGAGGTGGCCCAGGGCCTGGGATGCTTTCGTCCCCAGGGGCCCGGTGGCCCATCACGAGGACAGCATCCAAGCACCGGGAGGGGTGGAGAGAAGGAGGCCACCCAGAGTTCACACGTGTCACTTCCCTTCACCTCCCAATGACCACAGCTTTGTCACATGGTGCTCCTCGCTGCAGGGGAGGCTGGGAACGGTGGCCTTTCCCTGGGCAGCCCGACGGCCGGCCACCAGTCAGCGCTCCTAGGGAGGAGGAATGGATGGGTGTTGGCATCTGGTGGTCTCCGTCCCAGGAGCCACCTGCACGTGGGTGGTGACTGACACCAAGGGCAGAGCCCCCAGCCGCCTCCGAGTGAGTGAGCAAGCCTGCAGGGAAGGCCAGGCCAAGTCTGGGGACAACAGCTGAAGCTCAGAGGCTATAGAGCAGAAGCTAGTCATCCCCCCTGGGCTTTGCTTCCTGACCCAAAGAAACCTCTAGAATAATAAATGTCACTCAGGTTGGAGGAGTAACTGGGACACGTGGTCTGTCAAGCAGAGAAGAAAAATGGGGTGCTGACCAAAGGAGGTGAGGTCAAGGAAAGATGGTCTTTGTTTTGCTTTGCTTTTTAGGATGGAAGCTACCTGAATAGGTTTACATGTTGAAGGGAAAAAATATATATATTATTTTGGAAAGGAAACACTGAATCTGGGGACAGAGGAGGACAGATCCATAGCATGAAGCTTCCGAGAGGCAGGGTGGGGAGGGTCGTGAGCACCGGTGGGGACGAGGATCTGCCTTCACTGGCGGGGCACAGAGGCGATGGCCTCCGTGATGATCTCTCTGTAGCAGAGGCCTCCTGGCTGGAGCCTGGTGACGTCAGAGGTTCGGGGAGGGAAACAGAAAGTCTGAAACATCTTTGCAGAGAGAGGGAGAAGGTGTTGACCAGAGGGAGAAGCAGGATGTAAAGATAAACCATTTGGTTGATGTTGGTGATTAGGAATTTCCAGGAAACAGGTTGCCCTGTTGTGTGCTTTTGTTTCTCTGTAAGCCTTAGCCACCCGGCTGTAGGCATGACACACGGGAGTGTCTCCCAGGGTTGGGGGTGTATGTGGTAAAAGGATGACGGGCCGTGGAATTAGGGCATGGTAAGGAGATGGTTCCATGCTGGACTCCGAAGGCTAAGCTGGGGAAGGAGGGAAGTCTTCATGGGAAGTCAGCCTATCCACTTCTAGGAATTTATCTGCAAAAGAGCATTGTGGGGCCCACTTCCAGTTTCCCGGTCCATACGTGAGGAGCGTGGGAGTTGCTGCTCCATCCTAAGACCCAGTAAAAAGCTGAACAGAGTGAAAAGTCAAGAGCGCTTCTTGACATAGGATCCATGAGAGAGAGGACACAGGGCAAAGCGCTGCCTCTAGGCTGGAAAGCGAGTGCAGGGACCTGCCTCTACATACGGGGCAGGTGGGCCCAGGGAGGACCACCCCAGGGGGAGCCAAACTGACAACGCCCCCCAGGTAAAGACCCCTCCTGGAGAGGTCCCCCCAATGCTGTGAGATTTAACAGTGGGAGCTCAACAGATTCCCACAATAAGTATCTGAGAAAAATCCCCTCATTTCTAAATACCCCAGTGTGACCTGTCCTTGGCCAGGCCTGCCCACCGCAGCCAGCTGGCCCGGGGAAGGCGAACACCCCAGGGCAGCCCGCTACAGCCTTTCTGCCCCACCTCCGTGGGAGAAACATGGGTGAGTCAAGTCCAGGGCCATAAGCTCCTGAAAAGACCGATCACGGGCAACCACAGGCTGCAGGATGCTCCCCCACCAGCTCTGACCCTCACCACCACGTTACCAGGGCCTATTTACAGCAGTTCCTTTACCCAGTACATCATGTTTCGGTCTCAAGAGAAATAAACCGAAGCAAAACAATTGGAGGAGACAGAGCATCAGCGCCAGATGTGGCAGGGATGTTGGAATTATCAGACTGGAAATTTAAAACACTATGAAAACACACAGACATACTTCATTTTATTGCACTTTGCAGATACCGCCTTTCTTTCTTTTTTTTTTTTTTTTACACAAATTGAAGGTTTAAGGCGACCCTACAGCCAGCAAGTCTGTCAACACCATTTTTCTTTTCTTTTCTTTTTTTTTTCTTATTTATTTATGATAGTCACAGAGAGAGAGAGGCAGAGACACAGGCAGAGGGAGAAGCAGGCTCCATGCACCGGGAGCCCGATGTGGGATTCGATCCCCGGTCTCCAGGATCGCGCCCTGGGCCAAAGGCAGGCGCCAAACCGCTGCGCCACCCAGGGATCCCAGCACCATTTTTCCAACAGTATTTGTTCACTTCATGTCTCTGTGTCACATGTTGGTAACTCTTGCAATATTTTGAGCTTTTTCATCATTATTATACTTGTTGCAGTCATCTACGATCAGTGGTCACAACTCGCTGGAAGCTCAAATTACGGTTAGCATTTTTCAGCATGAAGTATTTTATTTTATTTTGTTTTTTATTTTATTTTTTTAAAGATTCATTTATTCATGAGAGACACAGAGACACAGGCAGAGGGAGAAACAGGCTCCATGCAGGGAGCCCGATGTGGGACTCGATCCCAGGACCCCGGGATCACGCCCTGAGCCGAAGGCGTCCCAGCATGAAGTCTTTTAAATTAAGGTATGTACATTGTTTTTAGACATAATGCTATTGCACACTTAATAGAATACAACATAGGATGACATAACTTTTGTACGTGCTGGGAAACCCAAACATTCATTTCACTCGCGTTTCTGCAATATTGGCCTTGTCGAGGTGGCCTGGGACCAGACCCACAGTGCTTCCAACATCTGCCCGTGCCATAGGCACTAATGGATGAGGCAGGCAGCGTGCAAGAACAGAGGCGCAGGGTGACAGAGATGGAATCCTAAAGAAGAACCGAAAGAGATGCCAGAGATCAAACAAACACTGGAACAGAAACGAAGAATGCCTTTGATGGGCTTACTTGTTGACCGCGCGTGACTGAGTCTCTGAGCCAGAGGACATCTCAACAGAATCCTCAAAAATGGAAAAGCAAAGAGAACTGAAAGTGTAACATATGTGTGATGGGAATTCCAGACGGAGAAAGAGAGAAAGAATCAGAAAAAAATACTTGAAACAATAATGACTGCGGAGTTTGCCAAATTAATGTCAGGCAGCAAACCACACATTTGGGAAGCTCAGAGAACACCACGCAGGATAAATGTCGAACAAACAAAACAAAACAAAACTACACTTAGGCATATCATTTTCAAACTACAGAAAATCAAAGATGAATAGAGAAAAAAATCCTTACAAGAGCTAGAGAGGGAAAAAAACCCACCTGACCTATAGAGTATAAAGGTAAGGATTATTTTTGACTTCTCAGAAACCATGCAAGCAAGAAGACACTAAAGTGAAATTTTAGGAGCACCTGGGTGGCTCAGTGGTTGAGTATCTGCCTTTGGCTCAGGTCATGATCCCAGGGTCCTGGGATCGAGTCCCACATTGGGCTCCCCGCAGGGAGCCTGCTTCTCCCTCTGCCTGTGTCTCTGCCTCTCTGTGTGTCTTTCACGAATAAATAAATAAAATACTTTTTAAAAAAGAATTTTTACAAAGTGTCGAGAGGAAAAAGTCCCCACCAGTCTACAATTCTGTACCTCTTGAAGGAGAAATAAAGATCTTCTCAGGCAGATGAATATTGAGGGAATTTGTTGCCAGTAGACCTGCCTTGCAAGAAATGTTAAAAGTTCTTTACAGAAAAGAAATGTAGTCAAAAACTCAGATCTGCCTAAAGGAAGGTAAAGCATCAGAGTAGGAATGGTGAAGATAAAATAAAAACTTTAATTTTTTCATATTCTTAATAGATCTCACTGGTAATACTTTTTTTTTTTTTAAAGATTTTATTTATTTATTCATGAGAGACACAGAGAGAGAGGCAGAGGGAGAAGCAGGCTCCATGCAGGGAGCCTGATGTGGGACTAGATCCCAGGACTCCAGGATCACACCCTGGGCCAAAGGCAGGCGCTAAACCACTGAGCCACCCAGGGATCCCCTAACCAGTAATACTTTGTTCAAAATAGTAACAGCAGTATTCAATTTTGTGTGCCAATGTACCTGCAAGTACTTATGTAGGATTATGTGTAGGTGAAAGGAATGGCACCAGCAATACTAATATGGGAGAAAAAAATAAGGAATCATTTCTTATTATAAGGTTCTTGCACCACCTGTGACATGGTATAATGATATAGTGTTATTTGAAAGAAGTTTGGGATTAATTGTAACTGCATGTTGCAAACTCTAGGTCAACTATTAAAAATAGCATATGAATCCAATGATGTATAAAAAGAATTATATGCTATGACCCTGGGGGATTTATCCCAGGGGTGCAAGAAGGTTGGCTCATCATTGGAAAATCTATTAATGTGTGATGCATCACATCAATAGGCTAAAAAAGAAAAACCACATGATTATATTAATAGATGAAGAAGAGGCATTTGTCAAAACCCAACACCTATTCATGATAAACACTCTTAGTGAGCCAGAAATGGAGAACATTTTCAACTTTATAAAGAATATCTGCAAAAATAATAAAAATAAAAAAAAAATAAAGAAAATCTGCAGCCCCCCCTCCTCCCATGGCTGACCTCACACTGAATGGCAAGAAACTCAAAGCTTTTCCACTAAAATCAGGTACAAGGGAGGGATGTCCCCTCTCACCACTGCTTTTCGACGCTGTACTGGGATTTCTAGTTAATGCAATAAGAGATGAGAAAAGGAAATAAAAGGTATATGGATTGGGAAGGAAGACCCACAACTGTCTTTGCAGATGACACGATCATGCATGTAGGAAATCCAAAGAATGGGGGTGGCGAGACTCCGAGAGGTAATAAGCGATCCTGGCAAGTTTGTGGGATACAATTTTAAAATATGAAAGTAAATTGCTTTTCCTATGTGCCAGCAATGAATAAGTTGAATATCATACACACACACACACGCACACACATGCACATGCACACATGCAATACCATTTACATTAGCGCTCCAAAATGAAATACTTAGGTATAAATCTAACAAAATATGTACAAGATCTACATGAGGAAAACCATAAAACTCTGATGATCAGAATCAAAGAAGAACTAAATAAATGCAGAGATCTCTGTGTTCATGAATAAGAAGACACAATACTGTCAGATTGCTAGTTTCTCCCCACTTAGTCTATAGATTCACTGAAGTCCTAGTCAAAGGCTCAGCAGTTGTTTTGTGGGTATCAACCAAAAAATTCCACAATTCACAATTCAGAAGAGCCAACCCAGTAATAAAGGAGAAAAACAAAGTTGGAGGGCCAGTGTTCCAAGACTTTAAGATTTCCTGTAAAGCTACAGTAAGCGAGATGGGGTAATAGTGGCAAAAATATAGACAAACAGCTCAGAAATAGACCCACATAAATATAGTCAACTAATCTTTGATTGCAAAAGCAATACGAAGGAGTCAAGACAGCATATTCAACAAATGGGGCTAGAACTACTGGAAGGCCACATGCTGAAAAATGAATCTAGACACAGACCTCACACCCGTCACACCCGTCACAAAACTAACTCAAAATGGATCACAGATCTCAATGCAAAACACAAAACTGTAAAACCCCTAGGAGACAACGGAGGAGAAAACCAAGATGACCTTCGATATGGGGATGCATTTTCAGATGAAACACCAGAGACATGATCCATGAAAGAAAGAACAGATAAGCTGGACTTGATTCAAATTAAAAAGTTCTGTTCTGCAAAAGACAGTGGCAATAGAATGAGGAGACAAGACACGGAACAGGAGAAAATATCTTCAAAAGACATCTGATAATGGACTGTTATCCAGAACATACAAAGAACCCTTAAAAGTCAACATTGGGGAAAAAAACCAACTAAAAAAGATCTTAATGGACAACTCAGCAAAGTAGGTTTACAGATGGCAAATAAGCACATGAAAAGATGTTCCACATCATATGTCATCAGGGAAATGCAAAGTGAAATAATGGAATCCACTCACACATACGTGCTGGTGGGGGGTGCGGGGCAGCAGGAGCGCTCACGCATTGCTGGTGGGAATGCAAAATGGCGCAGCTACTCTGCAAGACAGTTTGGCTTTTTCTTCCAAAATGAAACATACTCTTACTATACAATCCACCAGTCACACTCCGTAGTATTTACCAAAAGGACTTGAAAACTTATATCCACACAAAAATCTGTACACAAATATTTATAGCAGCTTTACACATAATTAACAAATGTTGGAAGCAACCAAGATATTCTTCAGTAGAGAAATGTGTAAATAAACTGTGGTCCATCCAGACAATGGGATATTATTCAGTGCTAAAAAGAAATGAGCTATCAAGCCATGAAAAGACACGGAGGAAATGTAAATGCATATTACTAAGTCAAAAGCTACATATTGTGTGATTCCAACTATATGGCATTCTGGGAAAGGCAAAACTATGGAGACAGTAAAAGATCAGTAAAAAAAAAAAAAAAAAAAAATCAGTGGTTGCCAGGCATTGTTGAGGGAGGGATCAATAAGTGGAGTACAGAGGATTTTTAAGGCAGAGAAACTACTCTGATAACATAATTACGGATACATGTCATTGTATGTTTGTCCAATTCCAATTCATCAGTGCCTCTAATATGGTCAAAAACTAACAGTCGCCTTCCTTTTTTTTTTTTTTTTTTTTAATTTTTATTTATTTATGATAGTCACAGAGAGAGAGAGAGGCAGAGACACAGGCAGAGGGAGAAGCAGGCTCCATGCACTGGGAGCCTGATGTGGGATTCAATCCCAGGTCTCCAGGATCGCGCCCTGGGCCAAAGGCAGGCGCCAAACCGCTGCGCCACCCAGGGATCCCAACAGTCGCCTTCCTTTCTCATGTATTAGCTGGAACGCTTCTTTGAAAAGAAACTTCCCCTAATCTACTATTTGGTTACCAAATATATAGTATGTGTAGGATAGACAGGTAAATGCTTAATTCTCTGTCTTTACTTACTAGCATTCAAAATAATTTGTTCATTCTCCAACATCTTCCATCTGTAGCCAATTAGGTTTCTATGACTATTAATAATATCAGCATGAATTCTAATCTATTTAGTATCATATTAACATCTTTTTCAAGGGAATTAAAGACTTTATTCTGAAAGAATACAGACTCGGGGTGATTACAGTTGACCCTCAAACAACATGGTCAAAAACCTGCCTATAACTTTTGACTCCCCCAAAGCTACTACTACTACTAAGAGCCTACTATTGAGTGGAAGCCTTACTGGTGACATAAACAGTCCATTAACACATACTCTGTAGGTTACATGTATCATATACTATATCCTTACAACAAAGTAAGCTAAAGAAAAGAAAATGCTATTGAGAAAATTGTAATAATGCTAAAAGACACTTATTGCATTTATTGGGGGAAAAAATCCATGTATGGGGGATCTGCAGAGTTCAAAGCCATGCTGTTCTGGAGTCAACTGTATTTCCAAGTATCAGATAAGCCCAGGGAAAGAAGAACAGACCTCTGTGGTGTCTTAAGAGCAGAGGCCTGTGCTCGTCCATAGAAAACACAGCAAGTAGCTTTTAGGACCACGGAGCAAGATCTTTCTCCACCTCCTCCTCCTCTTCTTCCACTATCTTAACCGGTTTTAAGTGTGCTGCTCGGGAGTATTAAACACACTCATAATGTTGTGCAACCATTACCACCATCCATCCCCATAACTCTTTATCTTTTAAAACCAAAACTCTAAGGGCGCCTGGGTGACTCAGTTAAGCAACCGACTCTTGATCTTAGCTCAGGTCCTGATCTCAGGGTCTTGATCTCGGTCAGGGTCATGAGTTCAAGCCCTGTACTGGACTCCACAAGGGGCGTGGAGCCTACTTAAAAAAACAAAACAAGGGGCGCCTGGGTGGCTCAGCGTCTGCCTTTGGCTCAGGTCATGATCTCAGAGTCCAGGAACTGAGCCCTGTGTCGGGCTCTGTGATCAGCAGAGAGTCGGCCTCTCCCCCGACTCATGTTCTCTCTCTTCTCTCCCAAATAAGTAAATAAAATCTTAAAAAAAAAAAAAAATCCACCTCTATGCCCATTAAACAATATCTCTCCACTTACCTTCCTTCCTAGCCCGGGCATTCACCACTCCGCTGTCCAACTCTGTGATTTTTGTCTACACTAACTCATATAAATGAAGTCATAGTATTTGTCTTTTTGCAACTGGCTTATTTCACGTAACATAATATCCTCCAGGCTCCTCCATGTTGTGGCATGTGTCAGAATTTCCTTTTTCAAGCTGAATAATATTCCACTGTATGTACAAACTACATTTTGTTTACCCATTCCTACTCAGGGACACTTCGGTTGCCTCCACATTTTAGCTGCTGTGAACAATGTTGCTATAAATGGGGCATACAAATATCTCTTCAAGATCCTGCTTTTAATTCTTTGGGTATATACAGAGATGGAATTATGGATCATATGGTGGTTTTATTTTTAATTTTTTGAGGAACTGCCATACTGTTTCCACAGTGGCTACGCCAGTTTGCGTTCCCACCAGCAGTGCATGAGGTTTCCAAGTTCTCTACATCTTTGACAACACTAGTTATTTTTTCTTTTTTTAATAGTTGCCATCCTAATGGGTGTGAAGTGGTGTCTCATTGTAGTTTTAGTTTGCATTTCCCTAATGATTAGTGATGCTGAGCATCCTTCCTGTGCTTATTGGCCATTTGTGTATCTTTTTTGGAGAAATGTCTACTAAGGTCTTTTGTCCATTTTAAAAATCAGGTTGTTTGATTTTTGTCATTTTTAGGAGTTCTCTAAATATTCCAGATATTCATTCCTTTTTTTGATCTTCAAATATTTTCTTCCATTCTGGAGGTTAACTTTTTACTCTGTTGATACTGTCTTTTTTGTTTGTTTGTTTGTTTGATACTGTCTTGATTAACAAAATTGTTAAATTTTCAGGGACCCTAATTTTTCTGGTTTTTTGTTGTTGTTGGTGTTTCCTGTGCCTTTGGGGTAATATCCAAAAAAATCACTGCCAAATTCAATGTTGTGAAGTTTTTGCCCTGTTTTCTTCTAGGGTTTTTCAGTTTTAAGTGTTACATGTAGATCTTTCATCCATTTTGAGTTAATTTTTGTATATGGTGTTAGGTAAGGGTCTAACCTCATTATTTTGCATGTGGCTACACAGTTTTCCTAGCATCATGTATTGAAAAAACTACCCTGTCCCAATTGACTGGTCTCAGCCCCTCTTGTCAAAAATCATTTGAATATACATGTGAGGGCTTATTTCAGGCCTTTCTATTCTGTTCCATTTGTCTAGTTGTCTTTACGTTGGTACAACAGTATTTTGATTAGTGTAGTTTGTAGAATGTTTTGAAATTAAGACATGTAAGTCCTCCAGCTCTTCTTTTTCAAAATGGTTTTGGTTATTCAGGGTTCCTTGGGATTCCATGTGAATTTTAGGATGGGGCTTTTCTACTCTGTAGAACCCAGAATTTTTTTAAATGTGATTTTGGTAGGGATTACACTGGATCTGTTGACGGCTTCGGGTAGTGTGGACATCTTAGCAATATTATGTCTTCTAGTCTATGACAGCGGGATTTGTTGCCATTTACTGATGCTTTCTTTCATTTCTTTCAGCAATGTTCTGTAGTTTTCATTGCACATCGTTCACCTCCCTGATTAACTTCTAGATTTTTTCTTCTTTTTGATGCCATTATAAATGAAATTGGTTTTGTAATTTCCTTTTCAAGTTACCCATTGTCCTCGTATATACATGTAGCTCACTTTTGTAAGTTGACGTTGTGGCCTGCTGCTTCGCCTAATTCATTTAATAGTTCTAATGGTTGTGTGTGTGAGATCTATACAGGGTTTTCTATACAGGGGATCATATCAGCTGGGGACAGACACAATTATACTTTTTCCCTTCCGATTTGGGACACCTCCTACTTGCCTTTCTTGATTGCTCTGTCTAGATAAAATTTGCAGCACAATGTTGAATAGCAGTGGTGAGAGTGGACATCCTTCTTTCTTCCTGATCTTAGAGGAAATCAATTTTTCAATTTTTCATTGAAAAATTGAAAATTTTCAATTTTTAATCAGTGACTATGATGTTCACTGAGGGTTTTCAAAGGTGGCTTTTATGTGGAGATCGTTTCCCTCTGTTCCTAGTTTGTTGAATGTTTTTATCATGAAAGGGTGTTAAATTTTGTCAAATGCTTTTTCTGCATCAGTTGCAATAATCATTGTTATTGTGGTATAGTACATTGGTGTGCAGTTTTCTTTTATTGTAGCATCTTTATCTGGCTTTGGTATCAGAGTATTGGTAGCCCCATAAAAATCAATCATTCCTCACAATCATAGTGCGGTTGTTTCTGTCCTGTCCCTGGGCTTTAAGAAAAATACCTTTTTGGGGTGCCTGCATGGCTCAGTCAGTTGAGTGTCCAACTCTTGATTTTGGCTCAGGCTATGATTGCAGAACCGTGGGTTTGAGCCCTGCACTCAGCAGGGAGTTCGCTGCTCTCCTTCTCCCTATTGCTCCCGCTCTCTTTAAAATAAATACATCTTTTTAAAAATTAAAAACAACTTTTTGCACAGAAAAAAAAGAACATGAGTGAGAAAGTGTTTACTCCTCTTTCATCTCTTGGAAACATTTTAAAAGGATTCTCCTTTTAATATTGGGTAGAATTCAGCAATGAAGCCAACGGGTCCAGGGCCGTTCTTTCTCAGGAGATTGGAGTACTGATTCAGCCTCTTTACCAGTTATAAGTCTATTTGGATTTTCTACTTTATGATTTAGTCTTGTTAGGTTTGATCTTTCTAGGAATTTGTCCATTTCATCTAGGTTATCCAATTTGTTGGCATACAGTTTTTCACAGTAATCTCTTTTAATCCTTTTATATCTGTAGAATTGGTAGTAACGGCCCCACTTTCATTTCTGATTTTAGTAATTTGGATCTTCTCTGTTCTTAGTCCATGTAGCTAAAGGCATGTCAGTTTTGGTGATCTTTTCAAAGAATCAACTTTTGGTTTTATTCATTCTCTACTGCTTTTCTCATCTCTATTTCATTTATCTCTGCTCTAGTTTTTTAAATTTTTATTTAAATAGTTTATTTTTAATATTTTATTTATTTAAGAGTGAGAGAGAGCACAAGCAGGGGGAGCAGCAGAGGGAGAAGCAGGCTCCCCACTGAGAAGCCCAATGTGGGGCTTGGTCACAGGACCCTGGGATTATGACCTGAGCCAAAAGCAGATGCCCAACTGACTGAGCCACCCAGGTACCCACATTTTTATTTAAAAATTTTATTTACTTATTTGACAGTAAGAGCACGAGCTGGGGGAGGGGCAGAAGGAGAGGGAGAAGCAGGCTCCCTGCTGAGCAGTCAACCAATGTGATGCTCAATCCCAGGACCGTACTGAGACGCCTCTGCGCTAATCTTTATTTCCTTCTTTCTGCCAGCTTTGGGTTTAGTGTTCTCTCCCTTTTAGTTCCTCAAGTTGTAAATTTAGATTGCTGATTTGAGATCTTTCTTGTTTTTTTACTGTGTTTATAGCTATAAATTTCCTCATTAGTACTGCTTTCACTGCACCCCATAAGTTTGGGTCTGTTGTGTTTCATTTATCTCTAAATATTTTAAATTTCCTATATAATTTCTTCTTTCATCCACTGGTGAAGTGTTGTTTAATTTGCACAAATTTGTGAATTTTCCAGTTTTCTGTTACTGATTTCTAATTTTATCCCATTGTGATTGGAGAAGATATTCTGTATATCTATCTTTTTAAATCTTTTGAGACTTTATTTGTGGCCTAATATGTGGTCTATCATGGAAGATGTCCTACACGCACTTGAGAAGAATGTGTGTGCAGTTGTTGTTGGGTATAGTGTCTTTATATATTTCTTAAGTCCATCTGGTCTAACATGTAAGCTTTTGGGGGGGGGGGGGGTGTAGACAGAGGTAGAGAAAGACTCCTAAGCAGACTCCATGTCCACTGTGGAGCCCAACACAGAGCTCAGTCTCATGATCCTGAGGTCATGACCTGAGCCAAAATCAAGAGTTGGACACTCAAGTAACTGAGACACCCAGGCATCCCTAATATGCAAGTTTTTTGTTTTTTGTTTTTTTTTTTTGTAGTTGAAAAAGGGAGGAAATACTTTAAAAGCCTTTTCAGACAATTATGGATACTTTCCCTTAATTTTACCAGCAAAACTCAAAGTTTCTTTTTCTTTCTTTTTTTTTTTTTTTTGAATCAAAGGTTATTTCTTTTTTTAAATTTTATTTAAATTCAATTAACATATAATGTATTATTAGTTTCAGGGGTAGAGGTCAGTGATTCATCAGTCTTATATAACACCCAGTGCTCATTACATCATGTGCCCTCCTTAATGCCCATCACCCTGGTACCCCGTCCTCCCACCTCCCCTCCCCTCTAGCAACCCTCAGTTTGTTTCCTATGATTAAGAGTCTCTTATGGTTTGTCTCCTCTCTGATTTCATCTTGTTTTACTTTTTCCTCCCTTCCCCTATGATCTTCTGTTTTGTTTCTTATATTCCACATATGAGTGAGATCATATGATAATTATTTTTCTCTGATTAGCTTATTTCGCTCAGCATAATACCCTCTAGTTCCATCCCACGTTGTTGCAAATGGAAAAATTTCGTTTCTTTTTTATAAAGATTTTATTTATTCATTCATGAGAGACACAGAGAGAGAGGCAGAGACATAGGCAGAGGGAGAAGCAGGCTCCCTATAGGGAGCCTGATGTGGGACTCTATCCCAGGACCCTGGGATCACGACCTGAGCCAAAGGTAGACACTCAACCACTGGGCCACCCAGGTGCCCCAGATTTCATTTTTTTTTTTTTTTGATGGTTGAGTAGTATTCTATTGTATATATAGACCACATCTTCTTTATCCATTCGTCTGTCGATGGACATCTGGACTCCTTCCACAGTTTGGCTATTGGGAACATTGCTGCTATAAACATTGGGGTGCAGGTGCCCCTTTGGATCACTACATTTGCATCTTTGGGATAAATGCCCACTAGTGCAATTGTGGGTCATATGATAGCTCTGTTTTCAACTTCTTGTGGAACCTCCATAATGTTTTCCAGAGTGGCCGCACCAACTTGCATTCCCACCAACAGTGCAAGACAGCTCCCCCTTCTCTGCATCCTCCCAAACATCTGTCATTTCCTTACTTGTTCATTTTAGCAATTCTTACTGGTATGAGGTGATATTTCATTGTGGTTTTTGATTTGTATTTCCCTGATACCGAGTGATGTGGAGCATTTTTTCACATGTCTGTTGGCCATTTATATGTCTTCTTTGGAGAAATGTCTGTTTGTGTCTTCTGCCCATTTCTTGACTGGATTTTTGTTCTTGAGTTTGATAAGGTTTTAATGATTTTATTTATTTATTCATGAGAGATACAGGCAGAGGGAGAAGCAGGCTCCATGCAGGGAGCCAGATGCAACTCGATCCTGGGACTCCAGGATCACACCCTGGGCTGAAGGTAGACGCTACACTGCTGAGCCACCCAGGGATCCCCTAAGTTTGATAAGTTCTTTACAGATTTTAGACTCTAGCCCTTTATCTGATGTGTCATTTGCAAATATCTTCTCCCATTCTGTCGGTTGTCTTTTGGTTTTGTTTTTTTTTTGACTGTTTCTTTTGCTGTGCAAAAGATTTTATCTTGATGAAGTTCTAACAGTTCATTTTTGCCTTTGTTTCCCTTGCCTTTAGATACATGTCTAGCAAGAAGTTGCTGCGGCCAAGCTCAAAGAGCTTGCTACCTGTGTTCTTCTCTAGGATTTTGATGGGTTCCTGGGCTGCAAGGGTGGTTCAACATCCACAAATCAATCAATGTGATACACTACATTAATAAAAGAAAGGACGAGAACCATTATGATCCTCTCAATAGATGCAGAAAAAGTATTTGACAAAGTACAGCATCCTTTCTTAATTAAAACTCTTCACAGTGTAGGGATAAAGGGAATATACCTCAATATCATAAAAGCCATATACTAAAAGCCCACAGTAAATATCATTCTCAATGGGGAAAAACTGAAAGCTTTTCCACTAAGGTCAGGGACACGACAGGGATGCCCACTCTCACCATTGCTGTTCCACATAGTACTGGAAGTCCTCGCCTCATCAGTCAGGCAACAAAAGGAAATAAAAGGCATCCGAATTCGCAAAGAAGAAGCCAAACTCTCACTCTTTGCAGCTGACATGATACTGTATATGGAAAACCCAAAAGACTCGACCCCAAAATTGCTAGAACTCATACAGGAATTCAGCAAAGTGGCAGGATATGAAATCAATGCAGTGGCATTTCTATACACTAACAATGAGACAGAAGAAAGAGAAATGAAGGAGTCAATCCTATTTACGATTGCACCCAGAACTATGAGATACCTAGGAATAAACCTAGCCAAAGAGGCAAGAGATCTGTACTCAGAAAACTATAGAACACTCATGAAAGAAATTGAGGAAAAACAAAGAAATCAAAGAAATGGAAAAACATTCCATGCTCATGGATTGGAAGAACAAATATTGTTAAAATGTCTATGCTACCTACGGCAATCTATACATTCAATGCAATCCCTATCAAAGTACCATCAACTTATTTCACAGAGCGGGAACAAATAATCCTTAAATCTGTATGGAACCAGAAAAGACCCCAAATAGCCAAAAGAATGTTGAAAAAGAAAACCAAAACGGGAGGCGTCACAATGCAGACCTCAAGCTCTACTACAAAGCCATTATTATCAAGACAGTGTGGTCCTGACACAAAAACAGACACAGAGATCAATGGAACAGAATAGAGAGCCCAGAAATGAACCCTCAGCTCTACGGTCAACTAATTTTCGACAAAGCAGGAAAGAATATCCAAAGGAAATAAGACAGTCTCTTCCACAAACGGCATTGGGAAAACTGGACAGACACGTGCAGAAGAATGAAACTGGACCATTTCCTCACACCACACACAAAGATAGACTCAAAGTGGTTGAAAGACCTAAATGTGAGACACATGTAAGCTTTTAGAGAAAACATCTGAGAGTAAATATTTTAGGCTCTGTGAATGAAGGGGGGAACTCAGTAATGGGCACTTTTATACTAAGAGAGGAAACAAACTTTACAAAATTTTAACTGATGAAGTTTAAAAAAACTGATGAAGTTTAAAGTATAATAATAATTTTTGGTATATAGACCTACTCTCGAGAAGAACAGAATACTCTTCACTAACATTGGTTAGCAAAACACTTGGACTAACATCCACTTAATTGGTGAGCAAAGTGAGTGTCCCCTGTAATCAAAACCAATCACAAAAATTCATCTATTAATGCTAATCTGTAATGAGATTTGATGTGTGTCATCTCTGAAAATGCCTCTTTCTGCAGATAGGTACAGCCCAAACTGGTATCAGTCCACAAGCCTGTGATTTTAATTAAACGAATTCATCACATACAAGGCAATTACAGAATTCTATCAGGTTCTTCTCTCGATATTTGTCTTTTAGCATGTCATTCCTTTACAGATTAATCACTTCCAATTGACAGTTATGTGGAAGCTGCTCTGTTGCACAGTTAAATGGATTTTTCAAATATATAGGTTTCCGCTGGGCTTGCATCAAGTTCTAAAAAACACTGCCTGGGCAGCCCTGGTGGCTCAGCGGTTTAGCACCGCCTTCAGCCCAGGGTATGATCCTGGAGACCCAGGATGGAATCCCACATTAGGTTCCCTGCATGGAGCCCACTTCTCCTTCTGCCTGTGTCTCTGCCTCTCTCTGTGTGTCTCTCATTAATAAATAAATAAAATCTTAAATAAAATAAAATAAAATAAAATAAAATAAAATAAAATAAAAAAAACACTGTCTGAAATGTAGTGTGAACTCAAACAATAAATGCACTGCAAGTTTGTATGGGAATGGGATCTTCCTTCTATTTCAGTGTTTGACGGCATGGGAAGTTTATAAAGCTGCTTGATGTTACCTGGGACTCAAACAGCATTAGCAGAGTTGGAATGACTTTACCACAATAGAAGCTGTGCCTAGAAGTCCTGCATCATCTGTTAATGTTAGTCTGAAGTTATTAAAAAACATTTGCAAGTCCATAGCCAAATGCAATCTCCACAGTCATTCAGTGTGTTACAGTAGTTGACGGAGGCTCTTTCAGCTGGGAAAAACTTCCATCATGGCCCTGATCTCAAAACATCTGGATCACATCAGGATATTCTTCCTATATTTCTGACAGAATTTCATTGACCTGATGGTTGTGTCCACAAGGGCAAACGAAGTTCACGATTGACACTACTAGTTCAATAAAACAGGCCAGATCCCAATATTTTCCCCCAAATACCTGATAATCAACACATCTGTGCATTAGCACAGGCGTCAGCATCTGACACGTCCACGAGCCTCTCACGCTTGTCCAGCTCAGCCAACTGCTGCTCCACCCATGCCACCGTCCGGTGTAACACAACCTAGTCGTGCTGAATTCGTGTTTTATCAATTTCTTAAAGGACTTTACTTATTCATTTGAGAGACAGAGTGAGCGAGATGGAGAGAAAGAGAGAGAGAGAGAGAGCATGAGCAGGGGGAGAAGAGGAAGAGGGAGAACAGGTTCCCAGCTGAACAGGGAGCCCAACATAGGGCTCGATTCCAGGACCCCAGGATCATGACCTGAGCCAAAGGCAGATGCTTCACCAACTGAGCCCTCCCCCTGCCCAGGCGCCCCTTATTTCATTTTATCATCCTTTTTTTTTTTTCTTAAAGTAGGCTCCACACCTGGCATGGAGCCCAACACGGGGCTTGAACTCATGACCCTGAGATCATGACCTGAGTTGAGATCAAGAGTCAGATGCTTAAAAAAAAAAAAATTTTTTTTTAAAGTCAGATGCTTAACTAAGCCACCTGCACACTCCTCTTTTTATTGTCCTTAAAGGTATTCTCCCCTGTGGTTCAGTATAGACTATTCATAGAGACTAATTCTTTGGTTATTTTCTCGCTTTGCATCAAGTCCTCGAATCAACAACGACCGGGAGGCAACCTCTGCCCTGTTTTTAAACCACCATTGCTCTCAATGTCCTAATTCTGCAAGCAACTATTCTCCTGCAAGGCTAATTTTCTTAAACAAGTTTGTTTGTTCTTTTTTTTCCTGGACACTTATTCAGCTGTTGCAATCAAACACCATTTAATGAACCTACCAGTTATAAAGAGCTATTTTTCTTGGCTAACAAATGAGCCACTTTATAACTTATTTTGGTAGCAGATCCCTTTTTATCTTTTGTGTGTGTTAAGAAATTCTAGCATAAACGAGATCGAGTTTTACATTTTCTAGTTTTTTCTGCCCATCACCTCCCTGTGAGTTGGGACTACTTTGAGGAACGCTTGGTCTGGCAACGGCGATGCAGAGCGTACCCTTGTAGCACAGCTGTGGTGCCATCGTGCCACAGACACAATGTCTTGCTCTGTAATTTGAGAGCAACATAATCCACACTCCATTATGCCTTACAAGCATGATATTCATCATTCACTTTTGTCCTCTTTTCTCATTTTGACATAAAGGATATGCATTGGTAATTTTTTTTTTTTAAAGAAGTCACAGGAGGGGCGTCTGGCTGGCCCAGTCGGTGGATCGTGCAACTCTTGGTCTCA
This sequence comes from Vulpes lagopus, assembly GCF_018345385.1. Lineage (NCBI taxonomy): Eukaryota > Metazoa > Chordata > Mammalia > Carnivora > Canidae > Vulpes > Vulpes lagopus. Next base: position 3,992,057 of record NC_054841.1, on the reverse strand, counting down.
GAGTTGTGAGTTCAAGCCCCACGTTGGGTGGAGAGCTGACTTAAAAAAGAAAGAAAAAATAAAGAAGTCACAGTATGTAGTCCATGTGACACCCCAAGTACCGTTGGGTTATAGCTGTGTAACTGCACTGTGCGTGTTCTGAGCAGCAGGGGAGAGTGGTGACAGCACCACACGCGGTCCCCCCCATGGTAGCAGGAAAACACCCACAGAAAATATGTACACAAACGAGCACGGCTGTGTTCCAATAAGAGCTTATTTATGGACATTGACATTTGAATTTCAAATAATTTTCATGTGCTACAAAAGAGTCTCCTTTTATTGTTTTCAACCATTTTAAAAATGTAAAACCTAATTAGCTCACGGGCATATAAAAAATAGGTGGCAGGTTGGATTCAGTCCATAGGTGAAAGCTGTCAACCCCTGCCATAAGTCAGTAAGTGCTCTAATACCTTTAAAGTTCAAATTAGGGGCACCTGGGGGGCTCCGTTGGTAAAAAGTCTGCCTTTGGCTCAGGTCATGATCTCAGGGTCCTGGGATCAAGCCCTGTATCGGCCCCTTGCTCAGTGGGGAGTCTGCTTCTCCCTCTCTGCTCCTCCCACTTGCTCATGCACGCTCTCTCTCTAATAAATAAATAAAATCTTAAAAAAATTTTTTAAATAAAGTTGAAATTAATTTAGTTAGTTATATAGATAACACCTCCACGTATCTAGCATGTAATGACTTAGAGAGAAGGGTGGATAGTATAAAATCTCCCTCCACCCCAGCCACCAGCTCCCAATTCCCAGAACTCCCTGGAGGCAACCAGCACTGCTAGTTTCTCATATAACATCCCAGAGCTCTTCTGTAAAAATAATAAGCAATTACATACAGATATCCTCTTATTTCCTCTTCGTGTTGACAAAAAAAGTAACATAGTCCACTTCATACCCACTAAAATGGCTATAATAAAAAAACGGGTGGCGACAAGGATTGGCAAGGATGTGGAGAACCCAAGACCTTCCCCCATTGCTAGTGGGAATGTAAAATGGTGCAGCCACGTAAGAAAACAGTCCGGCAGTTCCTCGAATAGTTAAGCAAAGTTACTACACGCCCCAATAATTCTCCTCCCAGTATATACCCAAGAGAAGTAAAAACATGTTCATCCAGAGATTTGTACACAAATGTTCACAACGGCACTGCTCATCGTGGCCAAACAGTGGGGCCCACTCAAATGTCCATCCACAGATGTGCTCTATCCATGGAACAGAATATTATTTAACCACAAAAAAGAACGCAGTGGTGATCTATGCCACAAGCCTGAACCTCGAACACATTCACAGCGAAGGCTAAATGAAAAAAAAAAAAAATCAGCCACAAAAGGCAACATATTGTGCGATTACATTTAGACGAAGTGCCCAGAATAGGTAAATCCATAGAGATGGAAAGTAAATTAGTGGTTGTCAGGGGCTGGCGGGAGGGAATGGGGAGCGGCTGCTCTTGGGAACAGGGTTCCTCCTGGGGGTGATGAGAATGCTCCGAAACTAAATCGTCGTGATGAGAGTACAATCTTGTGAATATATTAAAAACCACTGAATTACATGCTTTAAAAAGATCAATGATACAGTGTGAGGAGCATCTCTCGAAAAGCAAAGGTGGCGAACTGTGCACACACCTCACCTTTTCCCCTTAACGTTATCAGGGAGCCAATTTAGAGGAGGCGGGAATGCGGAAACACTGACACGAGTGGTTGCCCTTGGCCCTGTCCGCTAACTGAAAACCATTCTCCCAGCAGGTTAAATCTCAAAGGGCTCGACTCAGGAAGGGAACAGGATGGGGCGCCTTCCGAAGGGAGCGCTTTGCAAAGCCGCTCCAACCGGCTAGCAGTAGGCCCAAGGCCCAAGACACCCCGAAAACCAAGCCCCTGTGAGGCTGCTCCTACCACGTGCTGAGCTAGCACAGTCGAATTTGCCATCTCTAGTACTTTCTACTCAAAGTCACAGGAATGAGGGGGAAGGAAAGGAGAGCGGAGAGGCTGGCAAGTGAGTACAGATACCCAGGGACGGCCTGAGGTTCCCCAGGCCCCACCATCCCGAAACGCCCCTGTGGTGCTTCCCCTCCCTAAGGAAAGATCCTGTTCCTTCTGGGAAAGAGGACCACTTCTCTCCTGCCCTCCCACCTCAAGGCTTGCTTGGCGGGTAACCAGCATCCAACCTCAATGTGCTCTGGGAGCGAAATGCAGAACCAGGGTAGGAAGAGTTACGGCTCGAAAGAGCAGAGAGAATTTGCCAACACGGACAGGCGCACCCCTTGGGTGTATTTGGGAGGATGGACTTGTGGGTACGCGGGCCTAGAAGGTGCGGGGGGCGGCTCACTTTTCCATCGGGATGAAGTTGTTGAGTTGAGGGCATTCTTTTAGAAGGCACAGACAGCTGCTTTAGCAGTTTGCTGCTTTGACTAATGTTCTGAACGCTGCTCTGTGCAAAATGAAATGGAAAGGCCAGAAACACTTTGGCATAAGATAGAGGAAAGAATTCAAAGACTTCAGGAGACAGGAATGTTGAATTGGAACTAGCCAATGCTTCCCACTCACCAGGACCCCCCCACCCCACCCCCGGGCCTGCAGTCTTGTCTCCCATGAGGCCCGGAAAGACTACATTTACCTTTGCCTTGAGGAATGGATTGGAAGAGATGTCAGCCTTTTAAACTGGGCTTTTATCGACTCTTCTGCTAGCCTGGAAACGCTGGCGCAACTGGTTACTCATCAGTTGTGGCGGAGATGGGGAGAGCCAAAGGCGGCCCGGTCCAGGTGGCTGCTGTTACCTGCCAGAAGCACACTGGTTCTAGTTACCCTAACAGGCAACAAGGCAGGCATAGTTATGCCATTTTACAAAATAGTGTGATGCCTAGAGACCTTCAGCTGCGGTTAATTAATTATAGGGTTCGCAGGAATTAAAGTGACAGATGGCCCTCTCTTTCTTCATAAAGGGAAGTAAGTCCAGGTCTAAGGACAACAGGCCTAACTTCGGAACACCAACAAAATCAAGACATGAGAAAGTCGAGGCCTTTTATCTAATTCTAAATGCTGGGTCAGTTCATGGATTCAGAGTCTCTGGGCCAGGATAAGTAGACATCAAGTAGCCTTGAGATCTATGTAAGCACCAAGGCAAAATGTAAGTCTTCTTGCTCACATTTCCCCCAAAGAGAAATGTGCCCTCGGAGAATAGACAGACTCAAATCTTTGGTCTACCAGATATTTATTCTAAGTTAGTGCTAATCATCGGGATCTTAAGAACCCTGAACATCACAAGTATCTGCCATTTGCAGGGAAGGTTATGTGCTCCAGGTATCAGTGGGGTTGTGGTCAGGTCCACCTACGGCAAGCACATCCTAAGGCTCTTCTCTGGTCCCATGGAAGCAGCTAGCAGGGATCTCCTCAGCCCCGGAATCCCCTCACTGGCCTCCTAGGGCAGGCACGGACTAAATCTCACCGTGGTCGGCAGGCCAAGAGGAAACCAGTGAACCTTCCCTTTGCCTCCAAAATCACAATCCAAAGCAGTATTGTCTCTCTGGGGAAAATACAGACTCTCATCACCATTGAACAGTTGCGAGGGGTGGCCCCGGTGAGTCCTAGGGCACCCCACTGAGCCTACCATCCAGCCAGAATGTCAGCGAGTGGGCACGAAGCTCCTCAGGTGGTTTCTCCAAAGACAGAGAAACTCCCATGCCTCCTTGCTGGAGAGAACCAACACGGGGCTGGGAACTCGTGCACACCCCGACTCAGCACACGTACCAGATGTTCTCTTTCCTTCCTTCCTCAAAGTCCTTCACGCTGGGACACAAATTGATCCCGTCGGTCACCTCCCACGACAGCTCACTGGTGGCCCGGGGAGGCAAGAAGTCACAGCTGCACCACGCATTTCTTCTTTATGGCTCTTCTGCACCAAGGATCCCTGGAGGCCTAGAAGTGTGTTCATTCATCATCTCGCACACCAGTTACTGAAGCAGGAGTGATATTCAGACATTATCCAAAGGTATATGGATCCCACCAGAGAACTGTGCTGGGAGCTCTGTTTTAATTGGACGTGACTTCGCATTTTCCCCATTTGGAGAGAAAAGTGAGATGTTTGAGTTATGCGGGAGATGCACACGGGGTGGGGGGATATTTAACACTGTACAGACTGGCCCTAGAAGCAGGTGCCTGTGCACGCACATGTGACAGTCACAGGGTGGACGGCGCCCAGCATCTATGGCTTTTGCCAGGCCAGCACCCCCAATGCCTTTGGGGAACAACAACCCCTAACTCCAGTCATGTGGTACTGAAGAGGGTGCCACACAGAGAACCTTGCTCCTGTGGTCACGTCATTGGGCAAATGACCCACGCCAATCATAATTCCTTAGTGGTGGGAACATTTCAAGTGGCAATACACAGAAATCTCAATTAAAATGGCTTTTGAGGGGGGCCTAGGTGGCTCAGTTGGATAAGCATATGCCTTTCACTCAGATCATGATCCCAGGGTCCTGGATAGAGCCCCACATGGGGCTCCCTGCTCAGCAGGGAGTCTACTTCTCCCTCTGCCCCTCACCCTGCTCGTGCTCGCTCACTCACTCTCTCTCAAATAAATAAATTAAATATTTTTTAAAAATAAAAATAAAATGGCTTCTGAATGAAGAACACCCAAATGCATTGATAGAACACCACACACAGGAATGCACTGTTTTTTTTTGTTGTTGTTGTTTTTTTGTTTTTATTTTTTAAGAACACATGGGACATTGACTAAGCTAGACCATATTCTGGGAAATAAAACAAACCTCAACAAATATAAAAGAATTAGGATCATACAAAGTATATTTTCTGGCCACAAAGCAATTAAACTAGAAACCAAGAACAAAAGACATCTGAAATTTTCTCAACTATTTGGAAATTAACACACTTCTAAATAACCCATGGGTCAAGGAAAAGTCACAAGAGCAATTAAAAATATTTTTGAATTAACTGAAATGAGTACAAAAACTGTAGGAGGAAGCTAAAGCACTACTTAGAGAAAAAAAATGATAACATTAAATACTTATATTAGAAAAAAAGGTATCAAATTAGTGTGATCTGAGCTACTACCTTGAGAAACTGGAAGAATAACTTAAACCCAAAGCAGAAAGAAGCAATAACGAAAATAAAAGTAGAAATCAATGAATGAAAACAGAAAACTTGTAGATAAAAACCAGTCAAACCAAAAACTGATTCCTCAGAAAGATCAATAAAACTTATAAACCTCTAGCCTGATTAAGGGGAGGAAAAAAAGAGAGAGAGAAGGCATAGATTGCCAATATCAAGAATGAATGAAAGATCTTACACTATAGATCTTAGACATTAAAAGCATCAGGTAATATTTAAACAACATTATACTTATCAATGACAAATTTGATGAAATGGACAAATTATTTGAAAGACAAACTTCCTAAACTCACCAAAAAGGAATCAGATGATCCCGATATTCCTATAGATAATAGGGAAATTGGATTTATAGTTTAAAATCTTCAAAACAAAACTCCAGGGCTAAATGGCTTCAGAGGTGAATTCCACCAAACATTTTAGGAAGAAATAATACAAATTCTCACAGAGTCTTCCAGAAAATGGAAGAAAAGAAATCACTTCCTAACTCATTTTTGTAGGCCACTATCTGATATCCATACTTGAAATAAATATTATAAGAAAAAATAACCTTCAGGTCATTATCCCTCATGAACATCAATACAAAAGTTGTCAACAAAATATTAACAAGGTGAATCTAGCAACACATAAAAGAAAAAACGCATCATGAGAAAGGAGAGGAGGTAATCCTGGAAATGCAAAAGTGGTTCAGTATTCAAAAATCAACTACTGTGATTAATAGACCAAAGGAGAAAAGCCACATGAACATCTTAATAAAAGAAAGAAAGAGGGATCCCTGGGTGGCGCAGCGGTTTGGCGCCTGCCTTTGGCCCAGGGCGCGATCCTGGAGACCGGGGATCGAATCCCACATCAGGCTCCTGGCGCATGGAGCCTGCTTCTCCCTCTGCCTGTGTCTCTGCCTCTCTCTTTCTCTCTGTATGACTATCATAAATAAATAAAATTAAAAAAAAAAAAAAAAAAAAAAAAAAAAAAAAAAAGAAAGAAAGAGAAGAAAAACTAAAAAAGCATTTGGACAAAACTCAACATCAATGCATGATGAAAACTTTCCACAAACCAGGAATAAAAGAAATTTCCTCACCCTGATAAAGTGCAATTACAAAATACCTACAGCTAACATTGTACTTAACTGTGAAAACCTGAAGGCTTTCTCCTAAAATCAGGAACGATGCAACAATGTCCACTACTATTCACCACTCTCACCACTACTAATCACCATGTACTTGAGGCTGTAGCCAGTGGAATAAGGGAGTAAGAAACAAAAGTCACACAAATTGGTGATCAAGAATAAAACAATTCATGGATGACATGATTGTCTATGTAGAATATACAACATTCTATTTTTTAAAAGCTTCTACAACTAGGGGGCACCTGGGTGGCTCAGTTGGTTAAGGGTGGGACTTTTGATCTCAGCTCAGGTGTTGATCTTGGGGTAGTGAGTTCAAGCCCTGCCTTGGGCTCCATAGTGGGCCTGCAGCCTACTTAAAAACAAAACAAAACAAAACAAAAAAACAACCCAAACTTCTTGAACTAGTAAACACATTCAACAAGGTCACAGTATGCAATGTCAGTTCAATCGATTACATTTGTATACACTAGCCATGAACAATTAGAAAATGAAAGATTCTGAAGTGTCATTTACAAGAGCACTAAAAATTAGGCTAAAATCTAACAAAATATGTGCAAGATCTGCATGCTGAAAAATACCAAAAACTGATGAAAGAAATCTAGTAAGGCCTAGGTAACTGCAGAGATATGTTGTAATCATGAGTTGGAAGACTTATTATTAAGGTGTAAATTACATCAAAAGTCAATCTAGGGCAGCCCCGGTGGCTCAGCGGTTGAGCACTTGCCTTTGGCCCGGGGTGTGATCCTGGAGTCCCTGGATAGAGTCCCACGTCGGGCTCCCTGCATGAAGCCTGCTTCTCTCTCTGCCTCTCCGTGTCTCTTGTGAATAAATAAAATCTTAAAAAAAAAAAAAAAAAAAAGTCGATCTAGAAGCTCAGTACAACACTCATCAACGTCCTAGATTTTTGCAGAAATAGACAAGCAGACTGCAAAACGTACAGGTAAAGCCAAAGGCAGTATACGCACCAAAATAATTTTTAAAAGAAAAAAAAATGGGCCTCTCACTTTTTGGCCTGGCAGGTAAGGACATTAGGAATCACTACTCCACCCCAACAAGGAACTAAAGCAAAAGACGGCCTGGAAAGCTGAACTAAGTCGACACCTCAGATCCTGCAGAGAAGGGAGATGCAGACAGAGCAGAGCTGGCACGGTCCCCCGAGTTCCCTGATGGGGGACTCCCCAGGCCCTGGAGTGGGGTCCTGCAGGAATGCGGGGACCCCACCAGGAAGACTGGCAGGACCGGATGGCACTGACCCTGCACCCACTCCTTCCCTCCTCACAGCACTGGACGCGGCGCCCGCGTAGGGGTGGAGACCCGATGCCCTGGGGAGCCACGCGATGCACCCCAGGGCCCTGCGGTCCTCTCTCCAGGGTGCTGCTCTCAGGGCAAGGGCCTCACCAGGCTGTGAGAGAGCAGAACGCACCTGGGGGAAGGGAAAGGCCCACCTGCGGCCACTCCAGCCTTCCCAGCCCGCTCGCAGGACGAGGAGTCAGGGGCACCAGAAACACAGGCCCCTGGGTGCAGTGACACCTGCCCCGGAGACCCCCCGGGGCTGCAGTGCGCATCCCTTCCCACACCTGACTGCAGCTTTGATAAGGGCCTGTTCCCTGCAGAGCCTTTTACGGCTGGCGTCATGCCCACACCTCCACAAAAAATGTAAAGGCCTCATCAAAGACAGAAAAATACAATTTAAAGAGACAGACCAAACATCAGAACCAGACTCAGAGATGGCAGGGAGGCTAGAATTATGAGAACGGGAGATCTTAAAAATGAAGATTGCTATGGTAAGCGATTTGTTTCATTTTTAAGTGGGATCCACACCCAAGGTGGGGCTGGGATTCAGGAACCTGAGATCAAGAGTCACCTGCTCTATATACTAAGCCAGCCAGGTGCCCCCATAGGTTAAGGGTATTAATGGGGAAAGTAGCATGCAAGAACACAAGAATAATGTAAGCAGAAAGAGGAGAATTCTAGGGAAAAAATACAAGAGAAATGCTGGACATCAAAAACTATATAGAAAAGAAGAAAGCCTTTGATGGACTTATTAGCACACTGGATGCAGCTGATAAATGATGCTCTGAACTTGGAGATAGGCAATAGAAACTTCCAAAACTAAAAATGCAAAGAGGAAAAAAAAACTGGGAAGAAAATGGAACAGAATATTCATGAACAGTGGGACAACCACAAAAGTGTCACATGCCCATTAATGGGAAGAGCAAAAGGACAAGGGAGAAAGGAGAAGAAATTTCTGAACAGTAATGATGGAGAATTTCCCCAAACTAAAGTGAGAAAGACACTGAACCACAGGTCCAGGAAGCTCACAGAACACCACATAGGATAAATGCCAAAACAAAAACCAAAACCAAATGAAAAAACCACCCAGGCATATGATATTCAAACTTAAGAAAATCAAAGATAAAGAAAAAATGTTGAAAGAAACCAGAGGAAAGAAATCACCTTACCCACAGAAGAGCAAAGTTCATATTTCTATCCAGCTTCTCCTAAGTAACCATGCAAGAACAGAGTGGGATGAAATAGTGTTTAAAGAAAATGCCCCACCAATCCAGAATTCTGTATTCTGAGCAATTATCCTTTGAAAGTGAAAAAGAAATGAAGACTTTCTCAAAAAAAAGAAAAGGGAATTTGTTGCCAGTGGACCTGCCTTACAAGAAATGTTAAAAGAAGTTCTTTAGAGAGGGTGCACCTGGCTGGCTCAGTTGATGGAGCATGTGACTCTTAATCTCAGGGTTGTGATTTTGAGCCCCATGCTGGGTGTAGAGATTACTTAAAAATTTTAAAATCGTTCTTCAGAGAGAAGGAAAATAATACAGGTCAGAAACTCAAATCTGCGTATAGAAAGGAAGAGCACTGGAGAATACATAAAGCAAAGGTAAAATCCCAAACTTATTTTCCTTATTCTTTTTTTTTAATTTATTTTTTAAATTTTTTTTTTATTTTCCTTATTCTTAACTGATCTGACAGATATGAGTTTGTTCAAAATAGAATCAACAATGGATTCAATTATGTATTGATACATGTATGTATCTTATGTGTCCTTATATATAGTAAAATGACAGCAATGACACAAGAGACAGGAGGGAGCGATGAGTTATAGCTTCTTATTGTAAAAACCAAAACTATACTCATAAACCAGTATAGTGTTATTTGAAAGTGGACTTGGATTAGTGGTAAATGTATGGCAAACTCTAGGGTAACTCCCAAAAAAAAGTTTAAAAAAAAAAAAAATATATATATATATATATATATATATATATATATATATATATATAAACTTACATGCTAAGACAGGAGAGAAGATGGATTCATATAAAAAGCTCAACTCAGGGATCCCTGGGTGGCACAGCGGTTTGGCGCCTGCCTTTGGCCCAGGGCGCGATCCTGGAGACCCGGGATCGAATCCCACGTCAGGCTCCCGGTGCATGGAGCCTGCTTCTCCCTCTGCCTGTGTCTCTGCCTCTCTCTCTCTCTCTGTGACTATCATAAATAAATTTAAAAAAAAAATTAAAAAAAAAAAAAAAAAACTCAACTCAATTGACAAAGGCCAGAAAGAATGGAAGATGAAAAATAGGAACAAAGAATAAAGGCATCAAATAGAAAACAAAAACAAATATGATAGATATTAATCCAGTAATATCAAAGATCACTTTAAATAGAACTGGTCTAAGTGCACCAATTAAAAGACAGAAATCGTCACTGTGGATAAAAAAAAAAAAGACTCATCCATATGTTGTCTACAAGAAACCCATTTTAAACTTAAAGACACATATAGATTAAAAGTAAATGGATAGAGGAAGATAAACAATACTAACACTAGATTTTAAAAATGAGAATAGCCCTATCGATTTCAGATAGAGCAGACTTGAGAGCAAAGAAAATTATCAGGGATAAAACTCACATAATGAGAGAGGGGTCAGTTCTCCACGAAGCCCTAACAATCCTTAATGGGTAAGCACCTAACAACAGGGTAAGTGCTTGCGACGAACACGGGTGGAAGAGCAAGAAGAAACCGATGAACGCTGGGGGCCTCACAACCCCTTTCTCACTAATGGGTAGATTCAGCAGACAGAAAATCAGTAAGGATACAGTCAAATTAACAATACCAAAAAAACCCAAAACAAAACAAAACCAAACCAATACCATCGATCAACTGGACATAACTGACATCCATAGAATACTTCATTCAACAAGCGCAGACTCTTCTCAAGCTCACATGGAACATTTTCCAAATTAGACCGCATTCTGGGCCATAAAGCAGAATATAAAAGATAAAATCTTACAATGTCTTCTGTCAAACCACAATGGAATTAAAGCAGAAATCAGGGGCAGCCTGGGTGGCTCAGCGGTTTAGTGCCACCTTCGGCCCAGGGCGTGAGCCTGGAGACCTGGGATCGAGTCCCACGTTGGGCTCCCTGCGTGGAGCCTGCTTCTCCCTCTGCCGCTCTCTCTCTCTCTCTCTGTCTCTCATGAATAAATAAATAAAAATCTTTAAAAAAAATAAAGCAGAAATCATTAACAGAAAGACAGCCTGAAAACTCGAGGTACATGGAGATTAAATAACACACTTATAAGTAACATGTGGGTCAAAGAAGAAATCACAAGAGAAATTTTAAAATAATTTGAACTGCATGAAAATACAACTTTTGGGGCACCTGGGTGGCTCAGCAGTTAAGTTTCTAACTTCTGCTCAGGTCATGATCTCGGGGTCCAGCAGGGAGTCTGCTTCTCCCTCTCCCTCTGCCCCTCGCCCCTGCTTGTGCTCTCTCTCTCTCTCTCTCTCTCTCACAAATTAGTAAATAAAATCTTTTTTTAAATAAAATACAACTTTTCAAAATTTGTGCGATGCAATGAAAGCAGAGCTTACAGGGAAATTTATAGCCCTGGATACATATATTTGAAGAGAAGAAAAACCTAAACTCAATCATCCAAGCTTCCACTTTAGGAACTAGGAAAAAAAAAGAAAAAGAGCAAGTTAAATTCAAAGTAAGAAGAAGAAATAGAATAAAAATTGGCACAAAAATCAATGGAATTGAAATCAGGGAATCAATGTGGAGAACATCAACAAAACCAAAACCAAAAGTTGATTCTTTGCAAAGACAGTAAAATCAAGAAGCCTCTAGCTTATAAGCTAGCTAAGGAAAAAAGGGAAGACACAACTTACTACTAATATCAGAAAACAAAGAGAGGACATCACTACAAATCCCATGGATATTGAAATTATAATCAGGGGACACCTGGCTGGCTCAGAGCATGAGACTCTTGATCTCGGGGTCATGGGTTCAAGCCCCACATTGAATGTAAGGATCACTTAAAAATAAAATCTTTAGGGGATCCCTGGATGGCTCAGCGGTTTAAGCATCTGACTTTCGCCCAGCGCGTGACCCTGGAAACCCAGGATTGAGTCCCTCGTTGGGCTCTCTGCATGGAGCCTGCTTCTCCCTCCGCCTCTCTCTCTCTCTCTCTCTCTCTCTCTCTCTCTCTCCCCCTGTGTGTTTTGCATGAATAAATAAATAAAAATCTAAAAAAATAAATAAATAAAATCTTTAAGTAAGTACATAAATAAATAAAAAATAAAATATAATCAGGGAATCTTATCAACAGCATGCCCACAAATTTGGTAACCTAGAAGAAATGGATGGATCACTTCCTTGAAAGACAAAATCAGGGACCCCTGTGTGGCTCAGCGGTTTAGTGCCGTCTTCAGCCCAGGGCGTCATCCTGGAGTCCTGGGATCAAGTCCCATGTCGGGCTCCCTCTGCCTGTGTCTCTGCACCCCCTCCCCCGTGTCTCTTATGAATAAATAAATAAAATCTTAAAAAAAAAAAAAAGACAAAATCAGTCAAAACTCACCACGAAGAAACAGACAACTAAATGGGCCTAAATCTATTAAAGAAATTGAATCGATAATTAATAAACTTCCAAAACAGAAAGCAACAGGCTCAGGTTGGTTAACTGATGAATTCTACTAAACTTTTAAGGAAGATGTTATACCAGTTCTTTATCATTTCTTTCAGAGAAGAGAAGCAGAGGGCATGCTTCTGCACTCATGCTTAAGAGGCCAGGATTATTACCCTAATACCAAAACTAGGCAAAGACATTACAAGAAAAGAAGTGTATAGACCTACATCTCCCATGAACATAAATGCAAATACATATGCAGCATATATTATTATATTAATATTATATATATTAGTACATTAAATTTAATAGTATGAAGAGAATTATACATCATGACTAAGTGAGATTTATCCCAGGTATGCAAAGCTGGTTCAACATTCAGAAATCAATTAAATGAATGAGGGGCACCTGGGTGGCTCAGTGGTTGAGCGTCTGCCTTTGGCTCAGGGCGTGATCCCAGGGTCCTGGGATCCAGTTGCCATTGGGCTCCCCTGCTTCTCCCTCTGCCTGTGTCTCTGCCTCTCTCTCTGGGTCTCTCATGAATAAAAAGGGCTCGAAGGGAGCCCGACATGGGACTCGATCTGGGGTCTCCAGGATCACGCCCTGGGCTGAAGGCAGGCGCTAAACCACTGAGCCACCTGTGCTGCCCAAATAAAGTCTTTAAAAGAAAAATCAATTAATGTGATCCATTGTATCAATAGGCAAAGAAAGAAAGAAAGAAAGAAAGAAAGAAAGAAAGAAAGAAAGAAAGAAAGAAAGAAAGACCATATGCATATTACTAAGTATAAGAAGCTACATATTGTGTGATTCCAAATATATGACATTGTGGGAAAAGCAAAACTATGGACACAGTAAAAAGAGCAGTGGTTGCCAAGAGTTAGGTTGATAAACGGAGAAGCAGAGCAGGGATGACCTTCTGGGCAGTAACACCATTCTGGATGATACTTGGATGATACTGTAAAGATGGATATGTAATTTTAAATTTGTTCGGAGGTATAAAATATATAACACCAAGAGTCAACCCTAAGGTAAACTATGGACTTTGGGTGCTGTGTCAGTGTAGGATCATGAATTTTAATAAATGCACCACTTTACTGGGGGCTGTTGTATTCGGGGGCTCTGTGCATGAATAGAGGCAGGAGGTATATGAAGAATCTCTGTACCTCCCATTCTATTTTTCTGGGAACCAAAATAATTAATTTATTTAAAAACAAGAGAAAATGAAAAAAAAAGAGAAAATAGTTAAAAGAAAGAAAGAGGGCACGTCAGGCTCCCTGCATGGAGCCTGCTTCTCCCTCTGCCTGTGTCTCTACATCTCTGTCCCTCTGTTTCTCATGAATAAATAAATACAATCTTTAAAAAAAAAAAAAAAAAGGAAAGAAAAAGCTAGTGACCGGGCTATGAAAAGCCTTGTAAACAGTTAAGGAGACTGGATCTTATCCCAAGAGCATTAGGAATGGGATGGCTGTTTTATTAGTTTCCTATGGCTTTGTAACAAATGATCACAAATTGGGGATTTAAAACAAGAGGAATTTATCCTCTTACGGTTCTGGAGGCCAAAAGTTCAAAATAATGGTGCTGGAGGTTGCATGCTTCTCTTGAAGACTTTATTTTATTTTATTTTATTTTATTTTATTTTATTTTATTTTATTTTATGACACATGGAGAGAAAGAGCACAAGCAGAGGGAGCAGTAGGCAGAGGGAGAAAGAGAAGCAGGCTTCCCTCTGAGCACAGACCCTGATGCAGGGCTCAATCCCAGGACCCTGGGATCATGACCTGGGCTGAAGGCAGATGCTTCACTGAGTCACCCAGGCACGCCTCTCTTGAAGACTTTAAAGGAATCCTCCTTTCTTTTTGTTTTTAGGGTTTTTTTGTTTTTTGCCTCTTCCGTGTTCACCTGGCTCTGATATTCCTTGGCTGTGTCCACCAAAGAATCAGTCTAATATCTGCCTCTATCCCCACAGGGCGTTCTCCTCTGTGTCTCTTATAAAGACACCTATCATTGGATTTAGGGCTCACCCAGATAATCCAGGATGATCTCATTTTGAGATCCTTAACTTAGTTATAATTGCAAAGACCCCTTCTCCAAATAAGGTCACATTCACAGATTCTGGGGATTAGGACATGGACATATCTCTTGGGGGACCACCCTTCAACCTGCTCTGATGTTAAGCTACTTACCACATATCTACTGGGTTGCTGCATTGGTTAAGCCTCTTTAGGTGACATTCGAAACCTACTCTGGCTAACCCATGACAAAAAGGTGGGGGTGGGGGTAAACGGTGGTTACTGGTTATTACTGGAAAGGTGACGAAATTGAAGGAAAAGTGAACCAGCTGGCCTTACAAAGGTCCAGGGCAGCCTCAGCAGCGAGAAGTCATGAATTATTGCTTTAGATCAAGGTTTGGCAAATATTTTCTGTAAACGACCAGACTGTAAATATTTTCAGCTTTGCAGGACATACAGTCTCTGTTGCAACCACTCTGCTGTTGTACATCAAAGCGGCCACAGACAGATGTAAAGGAATGAGCATGGCTCAATTCCAATATTTATTCCCTGTTTCTTCATGAAATTTTCCATCTTTGCTCTCAAAAACAGGAGGGGGTCTAGTTAGTGTCCTGTGGTCATCTGCCCACCTCACGGGGGTTAGGGTAGAGGTGAGGCACCGCAATAGATGGGCCCACCAAAAACAAGTGAAATGCTGAAGAATTTGTTGCCCACAGGAAAATCAAGATGCTCTTACAAAAAAAAGGAGAGGAAAAGATACTACCAGTAACCTCAGATCTAGACCGTGAATGAATGCAGGGAAGTGCCAGGCTTGGAGGACCCTGTATGAACAAGCACCATCACGATTGCGGCTCTCATGAAGCTCACAGCCAAGCTGAGACAGACACCAAAGAAGCACCCATGAATGTGCAGTAACAGACGGAGACACGCACTCCAGGGGAGAGGAACATAGGGCAACCACAGGGTGTTTCAGTCTCAGCACTGTGGGCACGAGGATGGATAATTTTCTCTCATTGCAGGGTCTGTCCTGTGCATTGGAGGATGTCCAGTAGCACACTCGGCCCTGATCCACTAGATGCCAGTATCAAACCCCACCCTACCCTTCTGTTGTGACAACTAAAATGGTCTCCAGACACTGCCCCAAATGTCCCCTGGGGGACGAAAGTACCGGCTCCCCCCAACCCAGTAGTGAACCACTGGTCTATAGCAAAATACAGTGGGGGACCCTGCCCTCTTCTGGGAGTCAGGAAGGCTGCCTTGGGGAAACGATGGATGAGTTGAGGTCTGAAGGATGAGGAAAGTCACCTAGACCAAGGAAAAGATGGAATCTCAAGCCAAATTGAGAGAACACAGGTGAATGCAAAGCCTGTGAAGCCTGTGAAGCCACTGAGATATCTTAGCAGACCAGGGACAGTAAGAGAACTAAGACAGAGAAAGTAGCCTCAAGAACAAAATTCCCAGGGGTACCTGGGTCAGTGGTTGAGCATCTGCCTTCGGCTCAGATCGGATCCCAGGGCATATGTAACATTAGGCCTATGTCTCTGCCAATCTCTCTCTGTGTCTCTCATGAATAAATAAATAAAACCTTAGAAAAAGAAAAAGAAAAAGAACAAAACTCTCATGGCAGGGGAATAAAAGACAGCAAGAGGAGACATGTAGGAGGCTGTGGCCGGTAATCAAGGTGTGAGAAGACTGGCCAGTTGGTGGCATTGAAGACAGAGAAGAGTAAAAGGATTCAAGGTCAGAGGTATTAGGTGATGTGTTGAAAATGGGGTAAAAGGGACAAGTTGCAGGCATGACTTTTAGGTTTCGTACTTGGCCAGAAGTGGTGGGACCATTCACCAGGATAGATGAATTAATTCATCTTTAGACATTAAAGCAACCCTGCATCCCTGGAATAAATCCCACTCGCTCGTAGTCTACAGTCCTTTTCACATGCTGCTGGATTTGGTTTAGTTTGTTCTTTTTCTAATTTCTTGAAGAAGGAGAGACTAGGTTATTGATTTGAGACCTTTCCTCTTTGCCAAGATGGGCATTCACAGCTCTAAATTTCACCATAAATACTGCTACAGTTCCAGCCCGTGCCCTTTCTTATGTTGTGTGTGTTTTTTTTTTTTTTATGTTGTGTTTTTCTTTTCATTCTCCTCAGAGTTCATTTTCTTTTTTTACTTCTCCTGTGATTTCTTCTTTGATCCATAAGTTATTTAGAAATGTTGCTTAGGGACACCCGGGTGGCTCAGTGGTTGAGCATCTGCCTTTGGCTCAGGTCGTGATCCCAGGGTCCTGGGATGGAGTCTTACATCAGGGTCCCTGCAGGGAGCCTGCTTTTCCCTCTGCCTATGTCTCTGCTTCTCTGTGTGTCTCTCATGAATAAATAAATAAATAAAATCTTTAAAAAAAAGTTTAACTTTGAAAAATTTTAGGTTTTCCTAGGTATCTTTCAGTTGTGGGTCTCCAGTGACCAGAGAAGTCACTTCATAAGATTTTAATTTTTAAAAATTTGAGTCTTCTTTTGTGGTCCAGCTGATGGTCTATCCTGGAGAACATTCCATGTACTCTTGAAAAGAATATTTTTTTTAAAGATATATTTATTTACTTGAGAAAGAGAGAGAGAGACTGTGTGTGCTGGAGGAAGGGCAGAGGGAGAGAGAGAGAGAGAGAGAGAGACTCCCCATGAGTGCAGAGGCTCACTTGGGGCTTGATCCCATGACCCATGAGACCACCAGCTGAACCGTTAAAACCAAGAGCCAGACACTCAATCGACTGAGCCACCCAGGCACCCCAAGAATGCATCCTTAAGCCTTTGGATGTTTTCTATAAATGTCACGTCAAGTTGGTTGATAGTGTTTTTCAAGTCGTCCATATCTCTGTTGACTTCTTAAAACTGTGATAACAGCACATAACATAAAATTTGCCATCTTAACCATTTTTGAGTGTGCAGTTTAATAATGTTACATATATTCATTCGGTCTGTATTGTTGAGATACAGATCTCCAGAACTTTATCAACTTTGCGAAACTGAAACCAAACTCACTAAGAACAACTCCTCTTAGCCCCTTGTAACCACCATTTTACTTCTTGTTTCTATGAATTTGGTTATTCTAGATACCTCATATAAGTGGACTCATACAGTACCTACCTGTTTGCGACTGGCTCATTTCATTTAACTTAATGTCCACAGGTTCATGGTCGTAGCATGTGATGGCATTTCCTTCCCGTTAAAGACTGAATACTATTCCAGTGTATGTGTATACCACGTTTTGTTTATTCGGTCATCCTCCAGTGGACATTTGGGTTATTTCCACCTCTTGGATTGTGAATAATGCTGCTGTGAGCATGAGCATGAGCATGCAAATATCTCTTTGAGACCCTGCTTTCAGTTCTTTTGGAAATATACTCAGAAATAGAGTTTCTTGGACAGCCCGGCTGGCTCAGCGGTTTAGTGCCGCCTTCAAGCTGAGGGCGTGATCCTGGGGTCCCGGGATTGAGTCCCATGTCAGGCTCCCTGCATGGAGCTTGCTTCTCCCTCTGCCTGTGTCTCTGCCTCTCTCTCTCTCTCTCTCTCTCATCAATCAATAAATGAAATCTTTTAAAAAATTAAAAAAGAGAAATAGAATTTCTGGGGGGCACCTGGGTGGCTCAGTGGGTTAAGCGTCTGCCTTTGGCTCAGATCATGATCCCAGAGTCCACGGATCAAGTCCCATGTCAGGCTCCGTACTAGTGGGGAGTCTGCTTCTCCTGCTCCCCCTGCTTGTGTGCTCTCTTGCTCTCGCTCCCTCTCTCTCAATAAATAAATAATATCTTTAAAAAAAAGAAATGGAATTGTTGGGTCACGTGGTAATACTATTTTTAATTTTTCAAGGGACTGCCATATTGTTTTCCATAGCTGTCGTACCATTTTACAATCTTACCCTAGCTGATTTTTTTGTTCCATCGTTTATTAATGATCAAGAGTGAGGTATTGAAGTCTTCAACTATTAGTATTGGATTGTCTATTTTTCCTTTCAGTTAAGTCAACCTTTCATTCTCTTCTTTGGGTTAATCAAGAGAGGTTGATAATGTCCACATACATTTATAACTGTGACATCTAGCTCATATATTGACTGATTATCATTATGATCATCTTAAAGTCTATTTGTCTGATAATCTTTAAAGATTTTGTTTAGAGAGTGAGCGAGCACAAGCAGGGGAGAGGGGCAGGGAGGGAGGGAGGGAGAAGAAGAAGAGGGAGAGGGAGAAGCAGGATCCCCACTGAGCAGGGAGCCAGGGTGGGGCTGGATCCCAGGACCTGAATCAAAGGCAGACACTTAATCGACTGAGCTACCCAAGTGCCCCTATTTGTTCGATATTAATATAGAAACTCCAGCTTTCTTATGGTTACTGTTTGCTTGGTATATCTTTTTTTCTTTTATCCCTCTGCTTTCAGTTCATTTGTGTCTTTGAATCTATGGTGTATAGACAGCTTACAGTAGGTCTTGCTTTTTCACCCATTCTATTTTTTTAAAAAGTTTTTTAAAAATTTATTCATTCATGAGAGACACACAGAGAGAGAGGCAGAGACAGAGGCAGAGGGAGAGGTAGGCTCCATGCAGGGAGCCTGATGTGGGACTCGATTCCAGGACTCCAGGATGACGCCCTGGGCGGAAGGCAGGAGCTAACCTGCTGAGCCACCCGGACATCCCCACCATTCCGACAATCTCTGTCTTTTGAACTATTTAGTCTATTCACATTTAAGGACATTGCTGATATGATTAGATTTATGCCTGTCGTTTTACTCTTTGTTTTCTATTTGTCATATGTCTCTCTTTTGTTCTCCTTCGTTGTCTTATTTATGTTAAAGATACTTTCATGAATCACTTTGATATGTCGGTTAATTTTTTCTACTATTTTTTTGAGTTATTCTATTAGTGGTTCCTCTAAGGATTACAACATGCATTTTAATTTAGCACAATCTGCTTCAGAATACTAAATTTCAGTAACATACAGGAACTTTCTCCAAGCATGTCTCATTTTCCTTCTCATCCTTTGTGCCATTATAAACCCAACGACACAGTGTTAGAATGATTGTTTTGCCCAATCTTATATTTTTTAAAAGGCAAGAGAAGAGATGAAATCTATTTATAGAATATTTTGTTTACCATTTCTGCTATTCTTCATATCTTCTCATGAGTTCAAGTTATTGTCTAGTGTTAATTTTGACTTGAAGAACTCCCTTTGGTATTTCTTGGAAGGCAGGTCCACTAGCAACAAATTCTCTCAGTTTTTGTTTGCCTGCAAATGTATTTATTTCACCTTTATTTTTTTTGTATTTGCTAGCTATAGAATTATTGCTTGACTGTTTTATTTCAACATTTGGGGTATGTCATTCTACTGCTTTTGGTCTCCATTATTTCTGATGAGACGTCAGTTGTCAATTGTATTTCTCTCATTGCTTTCTTCTGATGTCCATTGCATGGTAAATGCTTCTCCATCCCCTTGCTTTCCATCTGCAGGTGTCTTTAGGTTTAAAGTGAGTCTTTTGGGCAGCCTTGGGTGGCTCAGGGGTTTAGCGCCGCCTTCAGCTCAGGGTGTGATCCTGGAGACCCAGGATCAAGTCCTGCATCGGGTTCCCTGCATGGAGCCCGATTCTCCCTCTGCCTCTCTCTCTGTCTCTCATGAATAAATAAGTAAAATCTTAAAAAATAAAATAAAATAAAATTAGTCTCTTGTAGGCAGCACATAGATTTGTCTCTTTTTTTTAAAGATTTTATTTATTTATTCATGAGAGACACAGAGAGATGGGCAAAGACATAGGCAGAGGGAGAAGCAGGCTTTCTGTGGGGAGCCCGATGTGGGACTTGATCCCGGGACCCCAGGACCACACCCTGAGCCAAAGACAGATGCTCAAACACTGAGCCACCCAGGCGTCCCTTGTCTTTTTTTTTTTTTTAATCCATTCTGACACCCTCTTTTGATGGGAACATTTAGTCCATTTACATTCAGAGTAATTATTGATAGATATGTATTTAGTATTCTTTTATCACTTCTTTTGTCATCGTTTCTGGAGATTTTCTCTGTTCCTTTCTTGTCGTTGTCACTTTTGGTCTTTCCCTTGTTGCTTTCCAGAGTAAGAGCATCCTGGGGCACCTGGCAGGCTCAGCCGGTGGAGCATGCGACTCTTGATCTCAGGCTTGTGAATTCGAGCCTCACATTGGATGTAGAGATTACTTAAAAATAAAAACCTTAAAAAAAAAAGAAGGGCATCCACAGGCAAAAATGTCACTGATTTCACACTGTTCTTAACTGAAGCTTAGTAATTTTCATTAATAAGCCTTCTCAGTTTGTTGTATGCCTAAACATAGGCATTTCTAATTATGAAATTTCTAATTTCTAATTATGATGGCATTTTTGACAGTTTTGTTTAGCTTTTTAAGGGTAGAATTGGTTGACCTCACTCTGTCATCACACCAGGTATGAGAGAATGTTTTTGTTGTTATTGCTGTTGTTTTTTCAAGTGAAACAGGAAGCCACTGAGAGGTATCACACAGAGGAGGAATATAATCTAGTTTATATTTTAAAAAACACTCTGGGTACTTATATTAGTTAAGTATTGCTCATAAGAAACTACACCAAATTTATTGGCTTAACACTTATTTATTTATTTATTTATTTATTAAAGATTGTATTTATTTATTCATGAGGCACAGAGAGAGAGGCAGAGACTCAGGCAGAGGGAAAAGTAGGCTTCTTGTGGGGAGCCCAATGCAGGACTCGATCCCAGGAGCCCGGGATCACGACCTGAACCAAAGGCAGATGCTCAACCACTGAGCCACCCAGGTGCCCCCAGCACATATTTATTATCTCATAGTTTCTGTAGGGCAGAAATTTAGAAGCAATATAGCTTCGTGCTTCTGATTCAAGTTCTCTTGTGAGGTTGCCTTCAAGTTGTCACCTGGGACTGCGGGTCAAGATCCACTTCCAAGTTCATATCCTTGACTGTTGTAGGAGGTCTACATTCCTCACCATCTGGATCTCTCTGGAGGGTTGCCCCTGAGCTGGCATCTGTCTTCCTCCAAAGCAAATAATGCAAGAGATGGACCAAGATGGAAGTCACAGTGTCTATGACCTGGCCCTCCAAGCCTCCCAGTGCCCCTGCTCCACTGAATTCATTAGAAGGGAACAGCTAAGTTCAGCCCACACTCAGGGGGACGCAAAAGCGCCACTTCTTGAAGAGAGGAGTACTAGAAAACTTTGTGATGGCAAATGAGTCACTTGGGAGAAGCAGAAGGAAATTAAGGAGTGGAAACTGTACCTTCTAAGTCATTACAGGCACAGCTGCCAGATTAGTCTCATCATATTGAGGTTTGTCCATGGGATTTTCCTGCTCAAAAACCTTCATAGTTTTCCACTGCCTGTACCCTCTAGGTGGAGGGCTAGAATCTGTAGTGTATAATTCAAGGCATTCCAGGATCTCACGCTACTTTCCAGCTGTGCCTCCCAAATGCCCCTTTTGCTTTCCCGTGGATCAACCAGGACCCATTCTTCTTCCCCATGCCTTTCCTTCTCGTTCCTTCTCCCTAAAATGCTCTTGCCTCCGATCTCAGCATGTCCAAATCCTTCAAGTACCATGGGACCATGAAACAGTCCCATCCCAGCCAGAGATAATAAGAGCTTCCTCTTCTGAATTCTGAGAGCTCATCAACACTTGTCTCCCAGCACGCCACCTTCACCCTCACATTAAAGCATCTTTATGGCATACTCCCCTGGGCCACCTTTGTCCTCCACCTTGGCACTTAACCTGGCATCCAGAAGTTTGGTGAGTATTTGTCCATTTTATTAGCATCATAAGGACACAAACTATAGCAAAAAAGATAGAGCGAGCTTTGCAATCTTTGGATTTTTTCTTCTTTATCATAAAGTGATTTAGCAAAACTTAAAAAGCTTTATGGGTGTTTGGAGAATGAACTGTAATGGAGTAAGGACAGGTGCAGTCAGGTTTGTTCAAGGCTATTGCAGATGTCTGAGTGAGGGCTGGCGTAGACGGAAGTGGATAGATTTGATGTATGCTTTTAGGGTGGAACTGACAGAGAATTTGCCTTAGCATTGTGGTGGGCGGGGAGGGGGCACCACAGAATTAAGGATGACTTCCAGGTGTTTGCTACTGCTAACTATGGAGCTGATGGTCCCACTTCCAGCGAGAAGAAGACTATAGAAACAGCACATTTGGGGGGTCATGCAGATGTGGAGATGCCCATAGGGAAACCTAGTGGTAAGATCAAGGAACAGTAAGGTCAGTTCGGTCACAGAAGACATGGGGCTGGAGATGCAAATTTGAGAGTCCTCAGCATATAGATGGTTCAAAGATGCGGGATGAGTGAGATTCCCCCAGGACGAGGGTGGAAGCAGAGGAGGATGCAAGCCCAGGCCCTGAGGACCTGCAGGATCTAGCGAGCAAGCAGAGGAACGAGAGGGGGGAGAAGTCTGAGAAGGAAGAGCTGAGGAGGCAGGGGGACAACCGGGTGTGCTGCCTTGGATGCAGGGAAAGGCTAGTATTTCCAGAAGGTTGGAGCTATTTACCAGTTACTCTTGCACCAGCAACCACCGGCCGGCCGCCAGCTCTGGCACATGTGTCACTTCGTCTGCAGGCCTGCCTCCCGGGTCCTCAGACACCGTCCCGTCCTGCCCCTGCCGCCAGCATCCCAGCTCCAGTCCAGACCTCTCCTTTGCTCCTTCCCTTCCTTCCTCCCCGGCAGCCAGAATGACCCCCCCGGGAAACCCCCCAGCGGATCCCATCACTCGTGTTTCAAAGCTCTCCCTGGTCACCCGTCACGTGGGGATACAGTCCACACCACTTGTGAGTTTCCAGGCCAGCTGGCCCCTGCCTCCCTGACCCCCACTTTGCATGTCTGACCTCCGGTCCTGTTTCCTGCTGTCCCCCACTGTCTCTGTCCTCGGGTTCCAGCCTGAAGTCTTGGCCTAAACATAACCTCCCCAGAAAGGCCTTCCTTGACCTCTCCTTGAACCCCCTCCCCTTCACACTATCATCCCAAGAGGCTTTTCTTTTCTTTTCTTTTTTTCTTTTCTTTCTTTTTTTTTCTTTCTTCTCTTCTTTTCCCGCCATTAGCACTGGAGAGGCTGTGTCTGTGGTTTACAACCACGTGGCAGCACAGAACACCAAGTAGGCCCTCACTAAATACTTCTTGAATGCATTAAGCAAAACCAACTTCTCCTTTCCAAGGAAATTCTCCACCAGAATTTCTCTTAAATCATAAAATATCTTTTTTTTTTTTTTTTTTAGATTTTACTTATTTATTCATGAGAGACACGGACTGAGAGGCAAAGTCATAGGCAGAGGGAGAAGTAGGCTCCTCGAAGGAACACGATGTGGGGATTCGATCCCTGGACTCTGGGATCACACCCTGAGCCAAAGGCAGACGCTCAACTGCTGAGCCACCCAGGCATCCTTACACCGGAAAATATCTTCAATGACTTTATTTACTTTAAGTAATGCAAGCTAATTTGGACGTTTTAGATAAGGCTTTTCAAAAAACAACAGGCCAACAATATCTCGGGAGGCAAGACCTACAGACTCAATTATTCTAAATCATTGCGACTTATAGACTGAACGTGATGCTTTCATTAACGGTTGTTTGTTAATCCACTTAATAATGAGTAACCTATTGAGGTTGAACGAGAGGTGAGTTAAATAATCCCTGATTCTGTAGGAGTAATTAGTTATACATATATTAATTTGCCTGCTTTCAAGTCAGGCACTATTTAAAAAAAAAAATCCAAGAGGGGAGGTAGCAGGAGTTTAACAGCCATCCATTCTTTGCAACATTTTCAGAAAGCAAATGAAAATGAACCTGAAACAAGCCAACAGCAGGGGCACTCATTAACTTAATACACTTTAATCTTGTGAATAGAAGCTACAGCTTGATTCATGGAATCCAGAGCTACACATCCACCTCCAGCCACCTGACAGACACCTCCTCATGGGTGTTCTGGTGGCACCTCCAGTTCCGCACATCCCAATTTGAACGTATTGTGCAATGAGTATGGTCCTCGTCCTGGGCTCCCTGTCTCCACGGTGTGCCACCCCATATGCACAGGCTAGTAGCCTCAGCACCATCACCCCGGGCCCACTCCTCGGCCCCCCAAAAGTGTCAAGCTGCCACATCCTGGGGACAGTTTCATAGCAGCCACCCTGATCCCTTCTCAGTCTCTGGGATAACTCCCACTGAGGTCTCTTAACTTGCTTTGCCACCTCCATGCTCCTCTCCATGAAGTCTCCAGTCCTAGGTATGGGACTCAGCTTCGAAAACCAAGATACAGTCATCCCGCCTCAAAGCAAGCAAACCAAAGGACCCCCAAACATTTCATCCTCATCATAGTAACTAATACTGAGGACTAATTGTGTGTGAGCTCCATGCTCCGTGCTCTGCACACGTTACTGCACGAGATCCTCCCACTCAGCCCTCAGTCCAAAACCAAACAGCCCACCAACATCTGGCCCTCCCTGCCTTGCCCACTTCATCCAGGCTTCTCCCTGGCTTTGCCAGGTGCCGTGTCAACGGTCTTTGTGTTCCCAGGACACATGGCAAGCACTGGCTGTTAAAATGCTTTCTCCTTGGCCCAAGTTTGCTTGACTCCTTTTGGTCATATGATTCTCAGCTCAAATATAAGTTTCACAAAGAAGCCTTGTGTGATGGTCCAATGCTGGCATCTCTCCTAGTATCACAGAACACTAGCACTTGTCACCCCTCTGTCATGACTTTTCTTTGTTTCCTAGTCAGCTCCCTCGGTAGAATGTAGGTTTCTCCAGGACAAAGATCATGTTCAATTTGCTCACCAGTGAGCTGCAGGAGTAGCACAGGGCCACATGATGGGGGGCACTCCATAAACAGGAGATGCATGGTTGAGAGAAGGAATGAATGAAATCACAGTTCCTGGTAAACACTCTGGAAATGGTCACTATCACCAATACCCTAGAGCTCCTGTCTCTAATGTTTATCCTTCCCTGTGACTGGCTCTCTCCAAGCACCCAGGTCTGATGGTGTTAGCATCCCTGCTCAAATTTTCCCCCGAGATCATCAATCCATCACTTTTCTACCTCCTACTACACACCGGGAGCCATGCAGCGGGCTTAAAAAGCATCATCTCAGGTACCCTTAACAGCTACCCCCACGAGGTAGGCCCTCTTCTCCAGGGCTGCATGATGACCTTGGAGGGCACGTTTGCCTTCGTGGGCCCTTCTTCCATAAAGAGATATTTAAAATCATATATTACACAGCATCAGTTGTTTATACCAATTAGATTTGTACAAATATACCCCAGGCTGGTGTCATTATTATACTACTCATTGATATTCTGATTGATAAAGAAATGAAAACATTTTCGTCGGCCCTAGACACTTTTCCCCGAAGTCAGCCCTGCTCTTGGGCCCAGTGGTCAGTTGAGAAAACTGATGCTCCGACGGGGAAGAAAGAGCAGGGCGGAGACCCGAACCCGGGTAAAGAGGGAGTCTGAGTTTAAACTCTTTTTTTTTTTTTTAAGATTTTTATTTATTTATTCATGATTGACATAGAGAGAGAGGCAGAGACACAGGAGGAGGGAGAAGCAGGCTCCATGCAGGGAGCCCGATGTGGGACTCCATCCCAGGACTCCAGGACTGCGCCCTGGGCTAAAGGTTAAACCGCTGAGCCACCCAGGGATCCCCCCAAGTTTAAACTTATCCCAAGCTGAGACCCCTGGGACCCCCCAGGCGGGGGTTGGGTCCTCCCCGGGGCGGGGAGCCAGGAGCGCGCCGCTACCCTCTGAGCCCCGCCCCTCGCAGGGCCCCGCCCCGCCCAGGCCCCGCCCCTTGCCCAGGCCCCGCCCCCGCCAGTTCCCGCCAGGCCCCGGGCGCCTGGAGCCACGACTGAGCTGTGCTCCGCCCCTTCCCCGGCTCCAGGCGCGCGGCCGCGGAGGGGGCGGGGCCGCGGGACCGCGCGTGCGCTCGCCCGCCCCCCCCCCGCCGTGCGCATGCGCCCTGCTCGCGCGCGCTCACGGGAAAGGATGGCGGGGGCCGCGCCGGGCGCCATCATGGACGAGGACTACTTCGGGAGCGCGGCCGAATGGGGCGACGAGGCGGACGGTGGCCAGGTGAGGGGGGGCGCCGGGCGCCCCCGACGAGGACTGTTGGTCTCCGTCGCCGGCGGGCCGGCCCCGCCCCCGCCCCCGCCGCGCCCGGCCCCGCGGTCGCCTGAGTCCAAGCACAGCGTGCCCCGCCCCCTCCCGCCCCGGAGCGCGCCCCCGGGGCCCCCTGCACACCCCTGCGCGGCGGGGGCCGGGCCGGGCGGCTCCTCCCTGGGGTCTGGGCCGCGCAGGTGCCGGCCGCCCTGGGGACCCGAGCGGCCCCGCCGACCACTCCCCGGGGGTCACCCCGCGCCCCGCACCGGCCTTCCGGGGCCCCGACGCGGGGACGGTGCAGTCGCGGAGGAGGACCGAGCTCAGAGCCCCAAGTTTGAACCACCCAAGTCCTTAAGGATCCGAAGCCAGCAGCATCGTTGAGGGGGAAAGCGGAACTCGGGCTTTCCTGCATGTTTGCACACCCACCTTTTCTTCTCAGCGCTTGGGGCCGACCCGGGCCAAGCTGGGGCTCCCCTCGGAGGCCTTGAGGGGCCGGGTGTGGAGGCTGGGGAGGGTCGTCCCTGGCGGGAAAAGCAGACCTGGGGACCCCCGCCCCGCCGCTGTGGCCTGGAAGCTCAACCTGAAGCGGGTGTTCAGGATGCGGCTTCCCAGGTCCCCCCCACCCCAGACCCCAGACCCCAGCGGCTGGCCTGGAGGGGGGCTTGCCGGTTAACGAGCACCCCTGTCGGGTGGAGGAAATGCAGAACCCACGTTCCCATGGGGGCTGTGTTCCTGGAGCCCTAAGGGGCCCTGTGTGGCGGGCCGCTGGGTGGGCGCAGCGCCATGAGGCCTTGGAGGGAACAAGCTCGAAGGCCCGTGATGGCTGCTGACAAGCCTGACTTGTTGAAGAGTTTGGGGCAAGGACTTGGGTGTTTGGAGGCTCCGAGAGCCTGTGCTGCCTCGGTGCCTCCCCCTCTTCCCCCCTTAACTCCTTCCACTCGTGAGACTTTTGGGTGTTAATCTGCTCATTTTGTAAATGAGGAAAGTGCGGCAAAAAGAGCCAGTGACCTGCTCAAGGTTGCAGAACTGGCCAAGGAAAGAATGAGGTGTTCCAGCCCAGGTCGTTTTGTCTCCACTCAAGCTGCTGGACGCCCGACGTGTTCCCCACGCGAGCTTTGTGACGGCTTCGAGCATCCTGTTCCCAACGCCCTAGTGCTGGTCACATTGAGCCTTCAAGTCACAGAGTGTTAAAACTGAGGCACATGGCAGGGCCATCGAGAGCAGCGCCCTCGTTTCATAACCTGATAGTCCGGCTTAAGGCCCTGGTTTATGCAGCGAGGAATGGCGCGGGGCTAGGGAGTTGAGACTGGAGATGAAAGTCTCGACTTTAATCATGATCGAAATTCACCCCCCACTGACCCTGATAGGTTCTCAGCGATGAGAATGGTGGACCAGATGTTCACTTCTTAGAGGAGGAAGTCAAGATAGGTGACTGAAGGGGCGACGTGAGCTGGATTTTGAAAGACAGTGGCAGGGCAATTTGGGAGACGCATTCTGTTCACTTGATGCCATGTTACTGGATTTGAGAGGCAGGAAGTTGTGTAAAGAGGCTACAGTGATATTAAATCCATGTGGTAGAAGCTAAGAGCCACATTGAAAGGCAAGTAGTTTAGTCTGGCTTCAGCTTGTCAATGGGGACTGGCCAGGTGAACGAGTGAAAGGTTGAGTCGTGCTGGAGCTGGGAGATCTCTGAGGGAGACTGGAAACTTTAAGCAAGAGAGATATATCAGGTTTGTGGTTTACGAAGACCATTGTGGCATCCGTTGTGGAAGACACTTGAAAGGAAGGAATGAAACTGAGCCGTTAGGGACGTATTGCTACTGCAGGCAATTCACAAAATAAGGAATGGTGAAGATGGAAAGAAGGGCCAGATTGGATGTCTGTGTGGGAGACAGAATTGGTGGGTCTTTCTGATGGGGTGTGGGGGTGGGGTGAGGGAGCAGAACTTGAGGATGACTCCTGGCTTTGTGGGTTTGGGGTAACAGGTAGATGATGGAATTCTTTACTAATGAGTTTGGAGAACTAGTGGACATCCGGATGGAAATGAGAGTAGACTGCTGACACTCCGAGCCTGGAGCCCAAGAGAGAGATCCAGGCTAAATTCTAGATTTATGAACAGGGAGGTGGCATTACCCAAGAGAAGATGTAGAAGAGAACAGGGCCCAGGGCAGAAGCCCGAGAATACAGACACAAGGATGAGTCTCAGGGTAAAGGCCAGCCTTCCCTCACAGCCTTGCTTAAGGCTCGCCACACAAGTAAGGTGTGAGAGAAGGACGCCCCAGGCTCCAGAGAAGGAATCAGTGTCCAGAGCACTGCCTGCAGAATGTTAGTCTAGACCAGGAGTAGGCAGGCTTTTCTGGAAAGGGCCAGATAGTAAACATGTTAGGCCCTGCAGGTCCCTGTCACAACTGCTTTACTCTCCCATTGCAGGGGGAAGGCAGCCAGAGACCATACGTACAATTAAAAAAAAAAAATTAATGGGTATGGCTGGGCTCCAATAAAACTTTATTTACAAAAACAGAAGGATGGGGTGGGGGGGAATAGGTGATGGGCACTGAGGGGGACACTTGACGGGATGAGCACTGGGTGTTTTTCTGTATGTTGATAAATTGAACACCAATAAAAATTAATTTATTAAAAAAAAAAAAAAACAAAACAAAAACAGAAGGACTGGATTTGGCCCTGAGCCATGGTTTGCTGTTCCTGGTCCAGGTCTTACCCCATCATGTTAGTCGCATGGAGGTTGGTCTCCTAGTTTGTGAAGTCCTTCGGCAGAAAAAGCCATTATCTTGTCATATGCCTTAGGTTTCCTGGTGACAAGTACAGGGCTCAGTTAGAGTAAGCACTTAAAGCATCTGCTTGTTAGCTGGGATGACAGCATTCACGCTGGACAGACGTTAATGTCATCACATCATCATCCTGCTGTGTTCTTGGATTCAGTGACTTGCCCAAGGTCGTTTCCACCCAGCACAGGGACTAGTATCTAGCCAGGCCTGCTGATTTAAGACAAGTCCGTGATCATCACTTGCTAACAGCATATTGATAGCTTATGCTTTCAGGAGTCACTGCATCAGTGTATGTTGGAGGAAAGCATTAAATGGCACATATGAAATAGTAGTTATGAAAACAATAATAACTAGTATCTATTGAACTCTTATTAACTGACAGGTACTCTGCTTGGTTCTTCCAGAAATTATAGAGTCCTTACAACAGACAGATGGAGCAGTCACTATTGTTATCTTTACTAGAGGAGGCAATGGCCACGCTGAGAGCCTAGTGTGCCACAGTGGAGGCACGATACAAGCCCACTTGCTATGGTGCTGGATTCCATTTTCTTAGCCACCCATTACTTGCCCAGCCCACTTCATGAGACTTATGAAAGTCAAGGAAACAATGTGTGGGGGACACTTTAGGAAAGGACAGGGTCATACAGATTTAAGGTAAGATTACAGGATACTTCTATTAATGAAAAAATAGTGTGCCTCTTTCTATCCCCAGCAGGAGGATGATTATGGAGAGGGAGAAGATGACGCAGAGGTCCAGCAAGAATGCCTACATAAGTTTTCTACCCGGGATTATATAATGGAGCCCTCCATCTTTAACACTCTGAAGAGGTGTGTGAGAAAAGTCATTTGTATTTGGAGGAGGCTGGGGGTAACTTAGGGATAGTTTGTAATGGATCCAGAGGATGGTCTGCAAAAGTGAGAATAATGTGGTTTTGGAATGGGAGGCTTCTAGTGCCCCGCTTCCCTTTAAAAACCTTAATATCCTAGCTATCCTGTCATTGATGGATAGGCATTGATGGATGCCTGTCTATATTCATTTGCGTGCCATAGCTTTTCTGTTACTTTTTCTTTCTTTTTTTTTTTTTTTCTTTTTCCTGTTACTTTTTCTAGGTATTTTCAGGCAGGTGGTTCTCCGGAGAATGTTATCCAGCTCTTATCTGAAAACTACACTGCCGTGGCCCAGACTGTCAACCTGCTGGCTGAGTGGCTCATTCAGACAGGTGCTTTGTGGGTGGCTTGTCACTCCCCCTCCTCCCACCTTTTTAATAGACCTTTGGATCATTATAATTCTGATAAATTGGAAAGGTCTTGTTTGTTTTCCTGGTTTTTAAGACTTCTGTAAGTAGGAACTGAACTTCTTACCCATCTTCGTCTGCTTGATTCTTATCTTTGATTCAATAATTGAGGTTTACAGATAGCCTGCAAATGTGATTCTTATTGAGCTGTTTGCCCTACCCTGTTGTAGAATTATAGGATTATATAGTATATGTTCAATGTGACATTTTTAAGAGATCTCTTATAGCAAGAAGTAATTGATGGATAATTTAGGACTGGGCATGATTATGGCTTTTAGCTAACATGATCAAAGTAGAGCCTGTAAGTCCACTGAGCTGGGTATGGATGACATGATGGAGCGGGCACTGCCCAGAAGGCAGCAGGTTCATTGCTACCACAGCACTTAGAGACAGTGTGCCTCTCGTGACTGGCATCTGCTCTCTTCCACCCAGTCAGTATGTTTTTCCATCTTCCTGCCTGTTCATGGTGGCAGTTTCTCCTTGTCCTAACTGGGCCTTCCGAGATGCCACTGTCCTTTGCAAGTAGGCAGACATCCTTGTGCGTTCTGCTCTGAGCTCCATTTAGAGTCTTACCCCTGAATATAAATGGTAATAAATAAATGGCAATAAATGGTAATTTTTATGAGAAGTCCCAAATTCCAAGCGGTCAGAAACAATCCTGTGGTCTCTGGTTCACATGTGGACTCTGGCCCTGTCTGCATTTCCTACAACTTGTTGAGGGTTCGCGTGTTCCCATCTGCCTGTTTTCATTTTCTTTCAGGTGTTGAGCCAGTACAGGTTCAGGAAACTGTGGAAAATCATTTGAAGAGTTTACTGATCAAACATTTCGATCCTCGCAAAGCAGATTCTATTTTTACTGAAGAAGGAGAGGTGAGATGTCTGTCTTCTGTCTCTAATACCGGGTCCTAGGATCTTTTGTTCCCTCCACATGAATAGTGGGAATGTGGGGTGTTGTGCGAGTGATGTAAAGAGTTGGGTCCTAAAATCAGGGTGTGGGACGAGTTGCCTTAAGTCAGAACTGCCCTTTAAATGCTCCGTGTGGTGTAGTCAGCTCTTGCGTGCCGAGAGGTGCACAGCTGGGAAGAGGAATAGCAGACTCACACCTCCCGTTTCCTGCTGACTCTGGAGCGCAGGCTCTGTGAGTGGAGTGCTCTAGTCATCTGGGCGCCCTAGGAAGCAGATGCCAAGATGGGATTCTCTGTGCTGGAGAGGATGGCGGACATGCCTGTGAGAAGACCAGCGGGGCCCAGAGAGTCGTGATGCACATGTGGCCCCTAAGGCAGGATGGAGGCAAGGAAGGTTGGAAATGAAGAGCCCTAGGCGACAGTGCAGTTTTCAGAAAGTTTCTGCAGAGTCGGGGCATCTTCAAGCCACAGTTGACTGTCACTGAGCCCCATGTCTCCTGGGGCAGGCCTGCCTGAGGATCCCTGCCGCCCTCATTTGGTGGCTGGGAGTATCCAGTGGGAAGCCTGGCCTTGGCACAAATGGGAGGTAGACTCAGAGTTGGCCCTTGGGTCTATCAGTCAACAGGAGGGGAGCCACCCCCCATGGTGATGGACTAAACCACTGTGCTGTCCAATGGCCTTTTTCTCCTGCTGAGGGCCCGCAGCTGATGGAATGGGCATTACTTGTGTGTGTGCCACAGCCCCACTCCACATGCTTGCCTAGATTCTCGCATGTCTCCCAGAAACGCCTTCCAATATGCTCTTGTGTGTGGTAGAGTCTTCCAGAAGCTCTGAGTAGGCCTTCAGGGCTTCGGCACTGCCACTCAGCCACCCGTGTGGCACCACCAACTCTGGGTCAGCTTCCTCTGCTGGGACTCAGGGCTGTAGTTAGATGCTCTCAGGGACTCTTCCAGCTGGAATATCCAGTGATTGTTTATACAATATCATCTTCACTTAAGCTCGAGCTAGGCCTTTTATCTTGCCGTCTGTTTGTTTATTGGCAGACCCCAGCTTGGCTTGAACAAATGATTGCACACACCACGTGGAGAGATCTTTTTTATAAACTGGCTGAAGCCCATCCAGACTGTTTGATGCTTAACTTCACTGTTAAGGTAGGAAGAGTACTAGAGTCACAGAAAAGATAAAAAAAGTGTTGATGAACAAGAGTTATTTTGGGTTGGTTGAGAGGTGGTCTTTCTTCTGCAAGATCATATTTGCTTTTTGGCAAAGGTCTCCATCACTTCACTAAGTCTGAACAATAGGAGAGAAAAGCATAGAATATGTATCTGTGGGTTTTTTTTTTTATGATTTTATTTTAGGGGCGCCTGGGTGGCCCATTCGGTGAAGCATCTGCCTTTGGCTCAGGTCATGATCCCAGGGTCCTGGGATCAAGCCCCATGTCAGGCGCCCCGCTCAATGGGGAGCCTGCTTCTCTTTCTCCCTTCTGTTTTCCTTGTTCATGCTCTTTCTCTCTCTGTCAAATAAACAAAATAGTCAAAACATTTTTTTAAATTTTAAAAGATTTTATTTTTAAGTAATCTCCACACCCAGTGTGGGGCTCGAACTTATAACCCCAAGATCAAGAGTCACATGCTCCACTGACTGAGCCAGTCAGGCGCCCCCATATCTGTGTTTTTGGATCAACATGAACTATGTTTTAGAATTTGGCAAGAACATATTTATAGAATTTGTTGTGTGCCGAGAGGAATCTTTAAGATTCCTGGTTTGGGGCGCCTGGCTGGCTCAGTTGGAGCATGCGACTCTTGATCTCAGGGTCATGAGTTCAAGCCCCACATTGGGCACAGAGATTACTTTAAAAAAAAAAAAAAAAAGAATGTCTGGTTTGTCTCTTTCATGTGACACATGAAGAAACCAAGATGGGATGGTTAGCCTGGGCCACAGACCGAGTTAGTGGCAAGGCAGGGATCAGAATAAAGGTTTGAGACCTGAGACCAGTGCTTGCTTGTCCCACCTTACCACAAACACTGATGACAAGCCAACTTTCTATGAAATGTGTGGTTACCACCTGTTGACACTTTGTCTGGTTTCTTGTGTTTGTATTGTAGCTTATTTCTGATGCAGGGTACCAAGGGGAGATTACCAGCGTGTCCACAGCCTGCCAGCAGTTGGAAGTGTTTTCTAGAGTACTCCGTACCTCTTTAGCTACGATTTTGGATGGAGGAGAGGAAAACCTGGAAAAAAATCTCCCTGAGTTTGCTGTAAGTTCTTTATCTTGAATGTCTCAGAAAGAAGCTGCTTTAGGTTGTGCATATTCAAACTTGAAATGCTTCTTCCATGTAGATAATATCCAGGTCAGAAGGCCTGTTCCAGCATAATAACTTACATGCAGAAAAGAGTGGGGGTCTGGCTCTTTTTGTCAACACTTGTCATTGCTGCCATCTTGAAACCCCAAACTCTCTCCCCGTGCAATTTTTCAGAAGATGGTGTGCCATGGGGAGCACACGTACCTGTTTGCCCAGGCCATGATGTCTGTGCTGGCCCAAGAAGAGCAAGGCGGCTCTGCCGTGCGCAGGATTGCTCAGGAAGTGCAGCGCTTTGCCCAGGAGAAGTGAGAGGCGGTTTTTTTTTTTTTTTTTTTTTTTTACTTGCCCTAGTCCTAATGAAGTTCTCTCTGCGAAATTCTCTCTCCACTTCCTTGGCCCTTTCTCCACAACCAGAGACTCTAGGTCCTCCCGTTTTGACAGATAACTTCCTTTTACCTAGTAGAGCTGGGAAAAAAGTCAGGGTAATTTTAAATTAGAGAGCTTGCTTTCTGAAGTTTGGCTTTGATGAGTATTTTGTAAAGTAATTGATTATTGTTCAAGTATTTGTGAACCTATATTTTCATGTATTAGGACTCGTCAATAGCAAATAATAGTAGTTCTGAAACAGTACCCCGTAGTCTAGTTGTTGTGTCATCGTCCATATCATACAGAACAAAATGAGCCCTTTTGAGCATTCTTCTCCACTAATGGAATCTTAATAATACATTAAAAGTGTGTGGCTCCTTTTGGAAAGTCTGCAAGCCGCATCCAGTCACTCTTTCCCAGTTAGCTATACATGCTGTTTTCATAGATCTGTCAGGGTCCCAGCAAATGACAGTAACATGAAAAACAAAGGGACCCAGATAGTCCCAAGTGTTAGGTTTGAAAAAGGAAGGAGAGAGACAGAGGAGGAAGGAGAGGACAGGGCAGGGTGCCACCTTCTTAACAATGGGAAATATGCTTTTTTTCATCAAGGGGTCATGATGCCAGTCAGATCACATTAGCCCTGGGCACCGCTGCCTCCTACCCCAGGGCTTGTCAGGCCCTTGGGGCTATGCTGTCCAAAGGAGCCCTGAATCCGGCCGACATCACAGTCCTGTTCAAGATGTTCACAAGCATGGACCCACCTCCTGTTGAACTCGTAAGTTGCTTTCATTTTGCTAATAAGGCAGGACACCCTCCATGCTGATGAGAAGGGTTTTTCAAAAGACTGTGTTTCTCTGAAGTCACTGAGTACAGATCTGTGTTGCAATGTTTCTGGCCTTCTCCTCTTTCTCATCCCGTCCTCAGCCCTCACACACACTGGGACATCTGCCGGGCTGAGCGCTGGAGGGCGGATGTGAGTGGGCATGCCCTCACTCCTGCCCTAAGAGTATGTGGGCCTTCCTGACATCCCTTCTGTGCATTCCTTTCCCATGATGCTGTGCGTCTCCTCAGATCCGGGTGCCGGCCTTCCTGGACCTGTTCATGCAGTCGCTCTTTAAACCGGGGGCCAGAATCAACCAGGACCACAAGCACAAATACATTCATATCTTGGCCTACGCGGCAAGCGTGGTTGAAACCTGGAAGAAGGTACTCCCCGTTCTGAGAATCCGTGGGCTTTTAGGCAGACAGGGAACCTCCTCTTTCTGGTAGTATTTGGGAATTTTGGCTGCAGGAAGTCATGAGCCCAACTAGTGTCAAAAATACCCTTTCTAGTGTTCATGCATGCTAAATCTCTCAAGGAAATGTGCATGGGGGTCTGTGTATACTTCTTCAAACTGGAATTGAAAGTGCAGCTAGAGAAACCAAACAGGTCTCGCTCAGCACCAGGCCCAGTCTCGCTGACTGGGGGTGGTGCTAGCTGAGTCCCAGGGATGGGGAGGGTTTGCAGGGAGGGGTGGTCGGTAGCAGATCACCCCCACCCTGCAAGGCTGCACACGCTGTCGAGATTCACAGATGTGTGTTTATATGTATGTGCTCAGAACAAGCGTGTGGGCATCAACAAGGACGAACTGAAGTCAACGTCAAAAGCCGTGGAGACCGTGCATAACTTGTGCTGTAACGAGAACAAAGGGGCCTCTGAACTAGTGGCAGAGCTGAGCACACTTTATCAGTGTATCAGGTGAGCCAAAGAAAGCTACTTAATCTTTCTGAGTTATTTTATTAAAAGCCAGAAAAAAAAAATAGGGTCACTTAGGTGGCTCAGTTGGTTAGATGTCTGCCTTCGGCTCAGCTCATGATCCCAGAGTCTGGGACCAGCCCCGCATCAGGCTCTCTGCTCAGCGGGGAACCTGCTTTTCCCTCTCCCTCTGCCCCTTGCCCATGCTTATGCTCTCGCTCGCTCTCAAATAAATAGAATGTTTAAGGGAAAAAAAGATGAAAAAAATACATAACAAAAGCTTCAGAGATACTGAGTTTATGTTTTCTTTCTAAAATATATATAGAGGGATGCCTGGGTGGTTGAGCGTCTGCCCTAGGCTCAGGGCATGATCCTGCGATCCCGGGATCGAGTCCCACATTGGGCTCCCCGCAGGGAGCCTGCTTCTCCCTCTGCCCATGTCTCTGCCTCTCTCTGTCTGTGTCTCTCATGAGTAAACAAAACAAAACACCCACATCCAAAATGTATATAGAGAACTTTAAACTTTCAGCAGCATGAGTAATTTTCAGGCGCTTACCTGCCAGAAATCTGTTCATAAATAAGCCCAAGAAAAAGGAAGAACAACCAGAATTTCAAAAGCTGCTTTGAAGGAAAGGGTCTCTTTCCAGTACACGTCAGGCCGACAAGGTATTGCTTAGATGGAAATGACTTGTGACCATAGCTGTGGTATGAACACACACGTCCGTTAAGAAAGCTTACAGGCAGGTGATCTTGGGCGTTCCAGTCTCTCCCCTGTTAATTTGCACTCAGGACAAGGAAGGGGCTTGCTAAAAAGGACATCAGCCAGTCTAGGCTCCCTGAGTGTTCTGCATCGTGATCTTGTCCTTCTAAACCAATGAAGTAGTTTAAGGTAGGCCAGCCACGGAGTCTGGGTTCTTGTACGACACGTGGAGAGGATGCTGGCCTCCTCAGACTGTCTCAGGCAAGCATCTCCCTGGCAGAGCATGTTGGGAGTGACTTGCTGGGATAGGTGGAGCAGCGGTGGCTTTTTAAACCTTCCGAACTGTTTAGTGCGGTGTTTTGTCAGCTTCATGTAAAGGAAGCACTGCGCCTTACTCTTACGTGCAGGTTTCCGGTGGTGGCAATGGGTGTGCTGAAGTGGGTGGACTGGACTGTGTCGGAGCCGAGGTACTTCCAGCTGCAGACCGACCACACCCCCGTGCACCTGGCCTTGCTGGACGAGGTAGGAGGGCCTCGGGGCACGGATGGTGCTGCTCATCTGTCCTGCCAGGACAGCCGTCACCCGCGGCAGGAGCTGCTCGGTACAGGGCTGGTTACTTTCTATCCTCAGTGAGGATGTTCCTTTTAAGAACTAGTTTTGTTGGCTCCATAGACTTCCAACTTTTAGCAAGTGTTTTTCAAAGGCTGAGGAATGGCACAGAAGCTGAAGGGCTGAGTGCTGAGGGCTGCCATCGTCGGCGACCTGTGACCGTGATGGCGGTCCCCCGCACCGCGGTGAGCCCAGAGATCCAGCCGTGCTCAGTGCGGCTCCCTCTGGCATGTTTGTAGATCAGCACCTGCCACCAGCTCCTGCACCCCCAGGTCCTGCAGCTGCTGGTTAAGCTTTTTGAGACTGAGCACTCCCAGCTGGACGTGATGGAGCAGGTGAGCAGGTGGCCCATGGGGTTGTGGAGGCTGGTGGGGAGGACCCGCTGTAACAGGTCTGCCCCCCCCCCCCCCCCCCCCCACAGCTCGAGTTGAAGAAGACCCTGTTGGACAGGATGGTTCACCTGCTGAGTCGAGGTTATGTACTTCCTGTTGTCAGTTACATCCGAAAGTGTCTGGAGAAGCTGGACACTGACATTTCACTCATTCGCTATTTTGTAACCGAGGTCAGCAATACACCATTTGTTTCATGTTTCATACTCTTAACACTAGTGGTGCCTTTTGGCTTAAGTTTAGTTCAGTTTGTACCTAACCCTAAGAACTGTGCTTTCTGATAATCGCGGTGACGGCAGTGATTAGTTTCCCAAGCACCTCCCTGCTGCAGGAGCCATATTCTGTGTTTTACCTACATAACCACCTGGGTGTCTTAGTGTTGGAGACGCGTGTGGTCACGGGGAGGGGGAGGGAGGGTTCTCCAGACTGATTGCCATCTCGTCACATGTTGGCGGGATGCCGCCCGCAGGCTGTGCGGGGAGTGACCTGGTCTTCTCTCCCCCAGGTACTAGATGTCATTGCTCCTCCGTACACGTCTGATTTTGTGCAGCTTTTCCTCCCCATCTTGGAAAATGACAGCATCGCTGGCACCATTAAAACAGAAGGAGAACATGACCCTGTGACAGAATTTATAGGTAGGATTGATGCACATGCCCCTCTGCTACAACCTTAAGCGTCATCAGTCACCTCCTGTTTCTAACCCGCGGCCGATTTTCCTTGTTGTAAAAGCTCACTGCAAGTCCAACTTCATCCTGGTGAACTGAGAGCATCCGTCAGAGCTGACACAGAACATTCCAGAGACCAGCTGTGGGAAAGCCTTCCCAGAAGCTCCTGCTTGAAGAGGCCCCGTCAGCGTCCTGGGACTTGGGCTCTGGTGGGAGGAGGGGCTGTGGGTAGTGCCGCTAGTGCAGCTACCATGTGTCCATCTCCTTGGAGTCAGGGCTGCCCTGCACCCTGTGGCCATGTCCTCCCCCCACCTCCATCCCCCAGCACAGGATCTGGGTCCCCCACACACACACAGAGGCGGGGAGCTCAGAACCTGAGACTTGTAGGTGAACCACCTTCCAAGGTGACTTTTCTTACAAGAGCCCGGTTGGTGATATTTTATTGTCATTGTTTTAATTTTCCAAGAATAAATTTAAAAACCTTTCTGCTGGATTGGAAGGTGTTGATGCTGGTGGTGGTTTTCTCGTGTGTAAATGAGGCACACCCAGGCTCTACTCCTGTGGGGAGTCACATGTTTTATTCATCACTTGGGCAATCTCAAATGGCCATCCTCTCCCTCCGCCCCCACCACTGATTCCAAGGTGACAGAGGAACTGGTGATAAGTCTGCCCTTTTTTTTACCACATTAGACACCACACCTGCCAAATAGAAAACACCAAATCATGCACCGAAGAGACCAGAGGTCACATCATTAATGCCTTGCAGATCGCACCTCCGCCAGGCAAACGGTTTGCCGCAGTCATGGTGGCAGGGGAGCCGCTGGCACCCGGGTCTCAGCCATCCCGTTTCAGACTCTCCCTCAGGAGCGCCCTTCCAGCCAGCGCCACAGTGGTCTGCGTGGTGACAGGTGCGGTGCCGTGACCAGCCGGATGCCAACCCCTCGT
This sequence comes from Vulpes lagopus, assembly GCF_018345385.1. Lineage (NCBI taxonomy): Eukaryota > Metazoa > Chordata > Mammalia > Carnivora > Canidae > Vulpes > Vulpes lagopus. The sequence goes on along the minus strand of NC_054841.1, from coordinate 3,953,012 downwards.
CCCTTCAGACCGTGGCAGGACCAAACCAGTGCCCGTAGCGATGGGACCCCCTCTGACTGTGGTTCACGATATCATTTCCTAAAATGTTCTTCTGGGGGCCTGGGCCTTAGACGATGGGGTCCCCAAACGTACAGTACTCCTCGACAGCAAGGTTGTAACTGGCACCCTTCCCGTCTTTATAGGTGCTGGTCACTATCCTCATCCAGCCGCGCTCACCCTGTGGGCAGGGGGACCACACGTTAGCCTCCTTGGGTCCCATAGACCCACAGCTCCGCGAGCACGCCACCCTCTGCCCCCTCGCCACAGTCCAGGCGCCACGCCTGCTCCACCGCCCCTGCCCTTGCGCGGGACCCCTCCTCAGAAATACCTGCCATGAAATATTTCTACTTGATTAATGTTTAACGAGTGGGGTGCGTGGCCCTGTGAGCCAAAAGCAAATGAATGCAACTAGAATGTTGACTCTTCAGGCTCGTTGACTTAACTACTTATTAATATCCCCGGTTTCTAGTCCTTTCATCAAAAATATTGACATTTCATCACTTCAACATTAATCACTCTCCTGCACTTCGGAGTAATGAATTTCTGTGTCTTACACTGTTAATGGTTAATACTGAGTCTTAGAAATGGAAATTTTGGCAGTTAATTTATCTCCCTTGGATTTTTGACCCAACCCAAAAGTATTTTTGAAAAAACTCCGTACTATCACTTAGAAGAGTGGAAACTACGGCAGCAGAAAGGACAAGATGGTTGTAAAGCAACAGTGGAGCTGTACTGAAAGTTCCAGAACAGTGCTTCACAACCTGGGCGGGGCCCCCAGGAGGCACCTGGCAATGTCTGGAGACACTGGTAGGGCCGCACGGGGGTCAGGGAGGGGCCGGCGATGCCACTAAACCCGCTACAATGTATGGGACAGTGACAGCCGCCATCCCCGCTGGGAGGGCCCGACCCCTGCCGGAAGCCCCCCTGCTCGGGGCCGCAGTTGGCAGCTGGGAGCCAGGACAGACCTGGGGGCGAGGGGGCTACGTGCAAACATCTTACCCACGGTTCTCCCCACGAATTCCGGACGATCCAGTACTCGGTGCCGTCGCTGACACCCCAGCCCACCACAGAGATGACGTGGTTTATGTAGGCCTGCTCCTGGTACTCCGCGTGGATGCCTCCCGTGTAGTTGACCATCTTCTCCGTCGCCATGATTCCGCAGCTGCGCGCAAGCCGTGGAAGGATTAGCACCTGGGCGGGAAGGGCTCACCACGGCCGACGGGCCCGACTCCGACCGTGCGGGGAGGGCTCTGCGGGAGCCTCTGTCCTTCGCTGCGCGCGTGTGCGTGTGCTGTGCGTGCGCACGCCCTTCACCCTCACTAGCGTCCTGACTGCCAGCTCTACGGAGGACAACGCTCGCGCAGCCCTGACGGTGAAGCCGGCCCGGGACGGGGGCCACAGGGCCCGGGCTGGCAGCGGCCCCGGCCTGCTCACCTGATGGGGCCGTTGGCGTAGATCTCGGCCATCATCTTCTCCCTGCCGGAGAGGGAGCCATAGTCGCCGACTCTCCAGAGCGTGTAGTTCTGGATGGCGTGGCACTCCTTGAACTCGGTACACGTTCCGCACTGGTTGAACTTGTTGCACTCTGGGGGCGGCAGGCGAGGTCAGCGTGAGGCCGCCTCCCTAACCCGCGGACAGAGCGGCCCGTCCACACCCGCTGTCCGCTCGGCCAGCGCGGCTGATGCGCAGGCACTCGGAGGTTAGCCTCCTCTCTTCCTCCGGAGGCCAAGGAAGGGTCTTTTCACAAAACTCCGTAGCGGAAGAGTGTAACTGAATTACTAGCTTTTAGTAAGATCATTGTATTGCTAGTGGACAGGTCGGTAGGTTAGGAAAAAAATAAGCATTTTCTTTCTTTTTTTTTTTTTTTGCTTAGGGAGGTATCGAGAATTAGGGTACAAAAGAGGAGGCTCTTAGCTCTGTAAGACCACATGGGCCCCTGCATCCTTCCCAGGCCCTGGCCATCTCCCGTCCTGCCTCTTGACCGCTCTCGTGTTACCCACTTGTTCTAATTTCCCATCTGTCCAGATTCCCCCCAGGACATCAGACTCCTTGAGGACCGAGTGGCTGGTTTCATTTGTCCCCAACACACCAAATGCCCCGTGCCCAATACATACAGCTGGACAGGGATGGTCTGCGGCCACACTGGCTACCTCGGAGACAAGACTGTAGGGCAAACAGTCGGGTCGGCTCAGCTGTGCCGGGCCCTGCCGCCCTTGGGAGGTTCGGGGACCTGGCCGAGGCCGGGGCGACAAGTGCAGGGCGAGGCGCGGCCTCAGGGACCACCGACCCCAATCTCCAGAGCCTTCTCAGCCTCGCCAGCCCTCTCCCTGGTTCTCTGCCCCCCGCTGTGTTTACCCAACAGGACTCACCCAACCAGTCTGGGGGAATTTTCTGGCTGTGCAGCGTGGCTCGGGAGGCCAGGCAGGGGCACCCCGTGGGTGTGCGACGGCGCCCAGAGCATGCTCGGGCACCGAGGGCACAGGGGCTGCTGCAGTTCACCCTTTATGAGGGAGAGGGTGTGGGCGGAAGAGCAGCCACAGTGGCTCCCCACTCCTGCGGCCTGTCTCCAATGGCCCCAGGGGCGCCCCGGCTCCCTGCTCTGGCCACGAGGGACTCAGACGCGAACAGGTGACCTAATGCTGCCAATTACGGGTTTGGGGTTTGCACTTCCATGCCTTTGGTTCCCCAGGGGAGCAGCCCAGAGGGACGGTGCCAAACCCCGGGTCAGACGGCAGGCTGGCTCTGCTGGTGGCCGCAGGCCCCTCCGCTCCGGCTGCGCCCACACGCACAGGTCCAGGCGGGGGGAGCAGGCCGTGCTCCAGCCGGGCCCGCGCGCGTCCGTTGAGGGCTGCGACCCACCTGCCGGCCTGCTCCCCTCACCACTCGGGAACATCTAGGCCTGCCTCGGCAAGGCCCCACCTTCCAGAGGCCCCGGGAAACCACCCAAAGGCCAACAGGCCAGAACCCAAACTAGGCCAGTCCTGGCCCCGGGGCACGAGGCTGGAGATGGCCTCCCATCTTTTCTGTAGGTCTTCCCCACGACCACCTGCCTGCTCCCCGAGCCCCACCAGCTTCAGGGGTGGGGGGCTCCCACCTCCATGCCCCCTATACACCCCGGCCTCAGGGCAGAAGTGGGGGGTCACCCGGGCTCCGGGTGGCTCTGTCCCCGGGAGGAGGGCGCTGGGGGTGGGCAGGGGCCTACCCTGGTCCTTAGCCTGGTAGTTGTTGCAGGTCTCGTCCGGGATGCCGTGCTCGTGGGCGTAGCTCCACACCGGCAGGTCGTTGCCGCCCTCGCAGGAGCCCGCGTTGGCGCAGTCGAGGACGTGCTGCACGGACAGCAGGGTGGAGGGCCAGGCCCCCTTCCTCTTGATGTTGATCCTGTCTGCAAGGGCAGCACCCACACCTGGTCAGCACGCACCCCCCATTCCCCCCACTGCCCGGCCCCTCCAGGCACAGACCATCTGTCCACACTGCCCGGCTGCGGGGGCTCCGGAAGCACCTGCTGGAGGGCTGGCAGGACAAGAACTGGGGCCGGCCCCGAGGACGAAGCCTGGAACGGGACAGTCGTGCCCCCAGGGTGCCCTCCCCCTTGTCCCCGGTGTCATCACCCGGGCCTGTGTGCTCCGTGCTGCTCCACTTGCGCTCCTCTGACCAGCCTGGGCCTTCTGGAGCTCACCGCCAATCACGGGCAATGGCCCCCCCAGCCCGCCACCCCTTCCTCATTGTTTCCTGGGGCCTGGCCACTCCTGCCCCTTGGCTGGCTGCAGGTGGCTGCCCTGCCCTGTCCTCGGGCCCCTGGCCGGTCCGCACACTCCAGGGCACCTGCTCACCACTCCCCGGGGCTCCCCGGGCCGTAGTCCCTGCGCCCAAACACCGTGGGGGACACACAGGAGGTGCTCACGATCAGCCGCCTGAGCGCGTGGGCCACCGTCCCTAACTGCAGCCTGGCCCTGGCCGCTGAGCCCCGGGAGGTCACTTCCCGACGCAGGTTCTCCATCCTCACGCTTCCTACAACGCTTCGCCTCCATGGGTCCGGGTTTCCTTAGGCGCCGCGGCTGCGCAGGGGGATCCCCACTCTGGGAAGATGCCTGCTGACGTGGGGACCCGAGACCCCACTGCCCGCTCGCTCCCGGCCCGCGGGGACCCCGTCACCAGGGCCCCAGCCCCGCCTGCCACTCCCAAACTTCACTGGAAAACTCAAAGGCAGCTCCCTCATCATTCTGCGCCCCAACCCACCTCCTGGGACAATAGGGGCGTGACCCCGCGCCCTCCCCAAGGCCGCGTGGACCTGCCTTTCGTGAAACAGCAGCAAGGAGCGCGGGGCCGCCCCCACGGAAGGGCGGTGTGGGCTGCGCAGTGCGGCTCCCCCCTTTCTGCCTTCGGCCCAGCGCAGCCTCGCTCGCGTGCCCTCCTGTCCCCTCTGGCGAAGCTGCCAACGTGGCGACCTGCTTCCCCAGCCTCGGCCCCTCCGTGGAGGCAGCGGGCGGCCTGGCCACTCCATGGTGGAGGCGCCTCCTGCCCTGGGCCCAGGGCGCCCCCCCCTGCCGCCACCGCCGGGTGCTGCCCCCCAGGCCTGAAGCCCGCGCACCGGCGTGAGCAGCCTCCAGGCAGAGGCCTGGGGCCAGCGGGGGGTGGGAGGGGGCAGATGAAGGCAAAGCCGGGACCGATGCTCGGAGGCTCCGCTGGGGGGACAAGGGGCTGGAAATCAGATGGCGGGGGGGCCCGGGCGCCGGCAGCCCGGAGCGTGGGGGGCGGGGTGGGACAGCCCCCTGAGGGCAGATGGCCCAGTGGGCACGGGCTCTCGCGGCGGCTGGAGGTGGCACAGCTCGGGGGCCCCTGCTCGCCCAGCGTGCACCTGCCCGGGGGCGGGGCCCAGGGACAGGAAGGGGGGCCAGGAGCGCGGGTTGGTGGCCGCCGGGCCACGTAAGTCCCCTGGGCGCTTCTACTTTCTCCGTGAAAGAGGAAGCCTGGCTCTGCCGCCGGGGAGAACGGTAGCGGTTGGAGGAGAAGAGGAGCCGCAGTCGTCTGCCCAGGAGAGGGGCCACCCCGGACGCGTGCAGGGGTGACCACCTGCCCATGGAACCCCGGCCGGGGCCCAAGGACGGACGCGTCCCTCCCCCACCCCACGAGGCCCTCTTTGGGCTCCGCAGGGGCCCTCGCCTCTGCCCTGACCCTGGGCCTCGAGGCCCACTCGGCCGGGGCCTCCCCAGGGGCTCTCCTCTCACACCTCAACACGGGGCCTCAGCCTATCTGCCCCTTCCTCCTCTTCCCCTAAGGGTCCGGAGTTACGCTCCGGCCCCAGGGTCTCCTCGCCCATCCCCAAAGCGAGCCAGGGCAGGGCCACCAGGGAGGCCCCAGCAGACGCCCTAGCAGACGCCCCAGCTACAGCTGCCAGCCCTGGCGTCCCCCACCCTCCACCCCTCATCCTAGAGACAGCCCAGCGGAGGTCCCGGCCCCAGGTCCAGCCCCCTGGGGGGCCCTCCCCGCGGCTGAGTCTCCTGACCTCCTTGCCCTGGACCTCAGTTCCCACATCTGCAAAATGGGAACAGTCACGGGGCAGCTCGGAGGCCTCGATGGAGCCACCCTGCTCTTAATCCACTTACTATGAGGCCACAGGCCATGCCAGGCCTGCCCCGGGAGCTACCCACCAGGGAGGGGGCGGTGGTCCTCTGCCCTCCCGGGGCCAGACTCCCACCTTCTCACCCGGAGAGTCCCGTCTGCAGTGGAATTCGGGTGCCCTGCAGGCGGCTGGACCCCTGGGCGGCCACTGGGGTTGGCCGAGCCCCTCCCACGCCCTGCCAGGAGGCCAAGGCAGGGCGACATCTCCCCACCCCCGCCCCTCACCATCCCCTCGCTGTGGCCAGAGGGGAAAACCAGCCAGTCTCAACATCCCGGGCCCAGGACCGGCCTGCAGCTCAAATATTAACTGCGGCTGAAAAGCAGTTTCACTTCCCTGTCCCCAGCCCTGGCAGGGGGTTGGGCGAGTTGGCCCTTCTGGTTTGACCCCAAGTGGCTGGGGCCACAGGCTTCGGGCCCCGGGCAGGCCCTCCCGGGTCGGTGAGGAGCGGCGGTGGGCACGCGTCCGCCGCCCCCCGCCAGCCAGCGAGGCCCAGACGCCTCCCACTGCGCGCCGGCCCGGGCACAGGGTCACGGGCCGCCCGGGGGCCGTCGGTCAGGCCTCGGTGGCCGCGTCAGGGGGCTGTGGGCGGCGGCCTACCCGCCATGGCGCTGGTGCTGCCGTGGGCCCAGCAGGAGCCGCAGTACTGGGGGATGTGCTGGTTCCTGGTGGCGCTGGCGTAGTTGACTCCGTTCACGTTGCGCCAGTCCCAGCTCTTGGGCAGGTCCGACGGGGACAGGTACTCATGAGGCCGGGGGTACGTCCTGGAAGAGACCGGCCGACAGGGTCAGTGCCCACTGCCCTCCCCCAAGTGAGAGCGGTGGTGAGCCCCTCCGTCAGCAGGGGACCCCTCTGTCACCAAGGGAGCCCCTCTGTCACCAGGGGAGCCCCTCCGTCACCAGGGGAGCCCCTCTGTCACCAGGGGACCCCTCCATCACCAGGGGAGCCCCTCCATCACCAGAGGACCCCCTCCGTCACCAGGGGAGCCCCTCCGTCAGCAGGGGACCCCTCCATCAGCAGGGGACCCCTCCGTCACCAAGTGACCCCTCTGCCAGCAGGGGAGCCCACCCCCCAGGATGAGGGACGCAGGAAGCAGCAGGCCCCAGGCCGCCCGCAGCAACGCCCCAGGCCTGGGCGAGGTCGCAGGGAGCCGCGGCTGCCCCGGGAGGTCAGGGAGGCCCGGCGTGGCCGAGCCCGAGAGCGCCCACCTGCGCCCCAGCCCCGCCAGCTGGTCCGCCCGCAGGGGCCGCCGGCAGCCCCGGGCCCGCAGGAGGGAGGCCGCGGCCGGCGCGCCCGCCAGCAGCCCGAGCAGCAGCAGCCGCAGCAGCGGCCCGGACGGCGCCATGGCTCCGGCCTCGCCCGCCCGCGCCGACCCGCCCCGCCCCGCCGGGCCTTAAGGTGGCCGCGCCCTGACCCACCCCGGGGCGGGCCGCACCCCCGCCCCGCCCCGCCCCGCCGCCGGCCGCCCCGGCGAGCACCTGCCGCCGCCCCCAGCCCCCCAGCCCCACCTGCCTCCGGAGCGGGAGGGGCCCGGCTAGCCTGGGCCCGGCGGGAGAACTTCCCTGGCTCCAGATCCTAAGGACGCCCGACTGGCCCGGATGCCGGGAAGGCGCTCCCGCGGCCCCGACGGCTGGGGCAGAAAGGGGAGGCCGAAGCAGAAGTGGGTCCCCCGGCCTGGGTTTAGGACTGACTTAAGGGTGTCCCCCTCCTGCCCTCGGAGGCCCAGGCCCGGCTGTGCTCCAGGGGCCTCCGGAGCTCGCGGCGCGCTCCTGCCGAGGAACGGGCCTCCCCAGGCCCGCGCCCAGCTGGCAATCCCCAAGGAAGATGCCCGTGGGCTTCCTGCAGCTCCCGCGAGCCCCCTGGGGGGCCCTGCGGTGGCCCTGGGGTCCCAGCCGCACCGGGAGGCCTGTCCGGGGGTGCCGTCGGGGCCCGGGCCCTGCTCACCAGTCCAGAAGCTGAGCCCCGTGAAGCATGGCCAGGGCCACGAGCAGGCCCGGGCCTTACCCACGATGTGTCCTTTATCTTCCCGAACCGGCTCCTGTAACCCTCAGTCCCAGACAGCTCACCGTGGGGGTGGGCTGGGCGCCGCCCGATCCTGCAGGGCAGCACTCACGCTGGAGCGGGGGTGGGGGGGCCGCCAGATTTGCCCCAGCGGGTGCCCAGGGCCTGGCCTCAGAGCCCTCTGCCCCGCTCTGGGGTGAAGCCCCTGGGCCAGACTTCCCGTTCCACCTCAGGTCAGCTACGTGACTCAGGTCACCCACATGGGGAAGAAAGCCGGTGCACTGTCCCTCTCACGTCGCCAGGTGTGTGTGTGGGGGGGGCGTCTCCCTAAAAGGTGGACTTCTGGTACCCACTAAGGAAAAAGCTAAGAGCTCATCATCGCTTGGGAACAGCCAGAGAGGTCACAACATTGTGAGTGACACATACTGTTGGGGGGCCTCGTGCACCCACAGACTGTCAGGGCCCAGAAGGTGCAAAGGCCAACCACGGGTTTCCCAACAAGGGACGAGGAGGGCTCACTCAGGCTTCCCCTCGGTGGCTGGGCCGTGAGGTCCGGGGCTTCATTCCTAATATTGGGTGAAAATGTGCTGACTTACAAGTTTTTCTACTGTAGGGGCCGAGGGCAGGTCACCCCGAGATGGCCACTTGGCATGAAGGTGATTCCTAGCTGCAGGCTCGAGAGAAATTCCAGCCCCTCCTGCACCTCCTGGGAGCCTTTCCCAGGACCTAAACTGGGAGCCTTTCCCAGGACGGGGGTTACTCGCAGAAACAGACTTGATCCGAGTGGCCCCTCCATGGGGGACAGACGTCTACTTACGGAGCCCCACCCTCCGTGGCACCCCGTGAACTGCGTTCCTCCGCTCTCGGGCCCAGACCCCGTCCCCGACGCTGTCCCTGTCGTTCAGGATGTCCCAGTTGCCTCATTTTCACTGACCGTCTTGGGAATTTCTGTCTGTGTGGATTCCCCGTCTAGGAAATGAAGTTTGATCCTCTCCTGTTACTCTGCGTCAGGTCATACTATTCTCACTCCAGCCGGGACAGTCTTTGAGGGGGGGACAAGAGTCCTTGCTCCCTGACACCACTTACACAACCACTGGGAGAACGGGCTGCTCTGAAGACGCCCTGGGTGTAGACCCTGTGCTCAGATCTCCAAGCCAGTGTGGACGGGGACCCGCACGAGGCCTTCATTTTCATTTTACTCCAGGTCCTGCAAATTCTTTGCGGGGCTTGACTGATCGTGAGACCTCTCTGGGCCAGGGTCAGACAGAGGGGTTGTCTCTAAAGGTCCCCTGACTCACTACCAGCATGAGATGTGGGTCCCATCCGCTCGCCCCAAGCACCCAGCGGGTGTCTGAGAATTGCACTCAGTCCTGACATCGCCTGGCAGCAGCTGGCACAAGGGAAGGGCTCGGCCCTACGAGGCTGCCCCGCATCAGAGGCCAGTTGTGAGCTCCAGGCTGTAACTTGTGCTTCTGACCCATCGACTCCAGACAGGAGGTTCTGAAGGCCCCTTCCTCACCCTCAATTAGTTTGCAGAGCGTCACACAGAACTCAGGAAACACATTTACCAGCGTATTACAGGATAAGAATCAACAGCCAGATGAAGAGATAGAGCAAGGAATGTGGAAGGGTGTGGAGTTTGAGGCTCTCTCTCCAGGCGCCTCCCTCCCCTCCCAGGGGAGGTCGGGAGAAGGGACTAGAAATTGCAACCGACTAGTCACAAGATGGACCTGGGGGCTACCAGCTCCTGCCTTGGGGTGGGGTCCACGGTGGCCTCTATTAACATAACAAGACACCTAGGGGCACCTGGGGGTCTCAGCCGGCTGAGTGTCTGATCTCAGCTCAAGTCTCCATCTCGAGGTCTTGAGTTCAAGCTTCGCCTTGGGCTCCATGCTGGGCGTGGAGCCTTCTTTTAAAAAAAATAAAAACATTAAAAAATATAAGTAAGTAAATAAATAAATAAATAAATACCCACCTTTATCGCCCTTTACCGCTTTCAAAATTCCAAAGGTTTAGGGACTTGTGAGCCAGAAACTGCAGACGAAGACCAGATACTGCGTTCATCGGCCCCACCAAGTGCGTCTCTCCCATAAATCCCAGCACTGCACGCTGCAGGTCAGAAGCAGGTGCCGGGAGGGCCGGGGATGTTCAGGCCCCCAGGCTGCGACAGAGCTGACCCTGTGCTCACCGGGATCCTCCTGACAGGGAAGCAACTCCCACTCAGACGAGGATGGAAAGCGCAGCCAGGGGAGGGGAGGGAGTTGGACATTTATTTTTTTTTAAGGTTTTTATTTATTTATCCATGAGAGACCCAGAGAGAGGGGCAGAGACACAGGCAGAGGGAGAAGCAGGCTCCCTACTGGGAGGACTCGATCCCGGGACCCCGGGGTCACGCCCTGGGCCGAAGGCAGATGCTCACCTGCCGTGCCACCAGGCGCCCATTTAACACCATAATTTCAAGGCGCCGAGGAAGAAGTGAGGTTCCCCCGCCCGCGGGCCCGGGCTCTCCCTCCCTGCAGCCAGGACCGGGGCCGTGGTCTCGGAGTGGAGCAGGCCGGCCTCGGGGCTCTGGGCTCCGCCGAGGGCCCAGCGCCGGCAGCCCTGGAAGGTTCCCTGGGGCCCAGTGGGAGGACACGCTGGGGAACTGCCTAGCCCGGTGCCAGCGGAGCCCACCCAGCACCTGCCGCCCTCCCATCCCTCACCTCCCCCCCGGCCCCCACATTTGGAGGAAAAGCACTGGTTTCTGTGCATGGCCTGGGCTCGGGCGGCTCCGCTCGGGGGCCCCCAGACCACAGCCTGGGCCCGCCCCTGCCTCCCAGCTCCTCGGCCGCTGGCAGAGTCTGGAGCTGCATCTAACAGACACTGGGGGGCTCAGGGCTCTCCGGAGTCCACCACGGGGTTCTGACTCCGGGACTGACCTTGTGCCCGAGGCCCCCTTCCTGGATGTAACGGAGTCATACCTGCACCCTGGTGCTTCAAGGCAGAGGCGATGGCCTTCTAGAAGGCTCTCCACTCCGGGAGGCGTCTGCTCTCTCATCTGGTTCTGGGCACAAGCCTGAGCGGCCGAGTCAGGTGCTCTCACCCCCTTTACAGGTGGGGAGACCGGCTGCAGGGAGGTGGAGAGACCTTGGGTCAACAGGTGGGAGGCCCGGGGGCGCAGGTGTCACCCTCCCTCACGGTTCAGCCCGTGAAGTGCCCGGGCATGCTCACGGCACCCCCCCCCACCGCCCCGGCCCCAACACAGAAGCCTACTCGTTCCTGAAGGTAAGAGCGATTTCTCCCCTCGTGGGGACACGGACACGCGTGCTTCGCAGTGGGGCGGCGGCCGCTCGCTACCCGAAGAGCGCACGGGACGAGTTTTGGTTTACTGTGCAGTTGCCTCAAGACCCTTTCTCTCCTTCGTGCCATGCGTCTGGCTCCCACGTGTGAGCTGCGGATACTCTGCCTCTGGTTCCGCCTTCCTGAGTTTGGCCACATCCTGGATACGGCGTTTGTTTTGGGGGACGCCGCCGGCTCTCCGTGGGCAAGCCCGGCTTTGCGGGGTGCCGTGGCTGCCTTGCCAGCCACGCACCTGTCACTTCGCAGACGCCTCTGCAGCAAATGCCTGGCGGACTACAGAGGGGGGCACACAGGCCATCCCGCCGCTGTTCCCAGTGCCATCCTCCCCTCTCTTGGCTGCGCGTGAACGCCTGGGGGGAAACGTGGCTTCCTGGGGTCACATTTGTGGGGCTGACCCGCCAGCATCACCTTCAGGACACGTGGGTCACCGCTGGGCGTGTGACATGGAGCCCGCTCAGGAGCTGGCCCGTGACCGGAGGGGTCTTGCTCATTCACCTGATCAAATCTGCTCTGTCTCTATAGTCAGGTGGTCAGCAAGTATTTGTTGGGCACCTGGTTTGTGCCCGACCACTGTCCCGGCCCTGGGGACACAGCAGTGATGAGTCCCATGGGGCCTGCGAGAGACAGGGCGCCCTCCAGGGCCTAGAGCTCCAGGCCTAGCACGGTCCTCACAGCTCTCCAAGGGGTTGGGATTGAATGATGAGGACATAGCCATGGAAAGTGCTGAACTTTTAAAACAGAAGGAAGAATGGGTGCAAAGGCCTTGAAATACATACACAGGGACGCCTGGGTGGCTCAGTGGTGGAGCGTCCGCCTTCGGCTCAGGGCATGATCCCAGTTGAGGGACTGAGTCCGGCATCGGGCTCCCCTCAGGGAGCTCCTCCCTCTGCCTGCGTCTCTGCATCTCTCCGTGTGTCTCTCAGGAATAACTAAATAAAATCTTAAAAAAAAAAAAAAAAAGGAATACATACACATTGGTAGGCCTGACCAGCCGGAAGAAGCCGGTGGGGAGCATGGCAGCAGGGATGGCTGGCCAGGAGGGAGGCAGGGGTGAAGTCGCCCGGGAGCAAACAGGACCCTCAACGCCCCTTCCCGACCTCCCAGCTGCAGGGCCCACGGCCTGGAGCGCAGCAGTCCAGCCCACACCTCCCACAAGGCCTGACCTTTCTGCCCACCTCCCCGTCCCTCCATCCCCAGGGGAGGCCTACACCTCACCCCCTCTGTACCCTGACAGGTGTCTTCCCATCAGAGATCTGAACCCAACACATCAGCAGTGGCAAGAGGGCCGAGGGGTTGACTGTACCCTGCTTGCAGCTTGTTTCCCGGAAGGTAGGGGACGACTTCTGATTTTCGCTTCATAAGATCCCTCTTGTGACCACTGGGAGGGTGAAATGGAAGGAGGCAAGAGCAGGGGGCAGGTAGGGGCTGCCGTGGTCCCGGATGGGAGAGTTGCTGATGACCGGGCAGGGATGTTCCCGGAGAGGCGGTGACAGTGGACACGTGGGGTTATGGGCCCGGGAGGTGGGGGCTGCTGGGCCAACCCTCTTACAGGCCAGAGGTGACGAGGAAGGCGAGCTGAGTGGTCTGGACGCCCCGGGTGCCCAGCTGGAGGCCACTGGCCAGTCTGCTTCCTGACTCTTCGTAGTGTACCCTGGATGTCAGCGTCCGAAGACCCGTGAGCCTTGTCCCTTCGCTGGAGGACAGGCCCGAGGACACCGTGCATTTGAAGCTGCAGAGAACTTGGCAAAGGCCAGCGGGCAGGGCTTGGTGCTGTCCCGTGTCTGCAAACCTCCCACTCCTCCCAGGTCCCCGGAGCCCCTAAATTGGACTCAGCCAATATTGGTTGGGTAAACAAATGGATTTCTGAGACTTTACAACAGAGGGTTCTTGGACAAACATGGGGCTTGAAAAAGTCTACATTTTTGTTTGATTTCAGCTCCAGGTATTGAACCGTCCCCTGCTTATCTCTTTTCCTGCCCCGGCACGTTGCTTATCAGGAACTGCACACCTTGGGAGAGGCGAGAGATGCGCTTGAGAAGGTTGTGTCCAGACACCTCGGAATCACAGCAGTTGGGGGGCCAGCGTGCGCCTGTGTGCTTCCTCCTGGAAACCAGAGACGCCACAGCCCAGGATGCGGACTCCCCGCATCCCTGGAGAGGTGGCACCACGGTCACATTGTGCGGCCCCAAGGCTGGAAGGGAGCCCAGGTCGCCCAGCGGGTGAAAACCAGCAGCGTCTCCCTGGTCCTTCTCTCCTCTGCTTACTTATTCATCCTCCCAGAACTTTCTTGTACAGTAAGAGAGCACACAGCGAGGCAGAGTACAAGAAAGTAGAACTCGGTTCATCTGATGATCTGCCCACACCCGCTGACTCACTCATAATGGCCCCTCAGATGTCAGTTTCTTGCTAAGACATTTGGAAAAATTTTCTGCTTCTGAATCACAAGCAAACACTATAATTCAACAATCTTCTTGGAGTTATTCAAGGAACTTCAATGCGCTCAGAAGTGGAAGGATCAGGGGCGGAGGAAATCAATGAAATCTCTGAGTCCTCTGTTTTTCTCCTAATTACATTTCATTTGCCCAGCGGATGCGGGGGGGGGCTCCATCTGACCGCCGAGGGACACCTCCTGGGGGAAGTCTGGAAGCAGCCGATTGGGGTTTCTGGGTGACACTTGGTTTTTCTTATCATCTTAGTTCTGTGCCCATAATAGAGCCAAGTGTCATGCAGGAAAAGGCTTGCCATCGCCACATCTTCTGGTGGACTGACGGCCACGGCCACCAGGGGACAGAGGGTGCTTCAGCTAAGGGCCGGCCTGGGGGTATTTGATCGTCCCTGGGCCTCGTCATGGGCATGGTGCACGCTCAGGGGGGCTCTGCTCCTGCCTTCTGCCCTCTTGGGCCATGCTCACTAACGCTTGGCCCTGAGCCGTCACTGCCCTTCCTGGTGGGGAGAGGAGGGGCCCATCACTCATCACCGACGGCCACTTCCAATCCCTTGGGCCTGGCGGGAGGACAGAACAAGGGGGACGCCCTCCAGGGACACTGCTCACCTGCATCCCAGGAAGGCGCCGTTTCTATTGGTCGGAGAGAGGCTCGCACATCCACCAGCCCCCTGGCTTTTGCTAAGCTGGCGGTCAGAGGGGAGCTCCTTCCCCGGGGGGGCTGGCTTGGCAAACACGGGGGCAACGGCGCGGAGACGGGGCGGACTGCTCATCACAGCGACCGCCTTCCCCTGCTCCATCCACACGGCTCAGCCCCCGCTGCACAGCCCCCGGGGCCCCGACACCCAGTCGGCACCCAGCTCCCAGGTGCTGTGCACAAATCTGCATCCGTCCCGCCGAGCCCATGTGAGAAACCGCACCCGCGAAGGGGTGCTGGGGGTCGGTCCCCGCGTCTCTGTCTTCCCGCAAGCCTGGGTCTCAGGACCATTGTCCCATTTTACAGCTGGGGAAGTTGAGGTTTCGGGAGGAGGGGCCTGGTGCCACCAAGCCTCCCGCCCGACGGCCCCGCCCCTCGCGGTGGCCAAAGCTCAGCAGAGCCGCCCAGACTGAGTCAACACTGCCCGGAGCTGGGAATCAAAGCAAACAGGGTCCCCCCCTTCTTTTTTGCCAACCGCCCCATTAACAGAAAAACCTTTTAAGCGCCCATCTGGAGAGCTGGTCTTTCCCCTCCCTGAGCAAACGGAGATGACCAAGAGGAATGTGCTCCCGGGCGAGGTTCGGGAGGGCCCCGACGAATGAACACAGGCGGTCACAGCTGCGCCTCGGCCCGGCCAACGCGGCCCCTTTCAGCGCCGCCAGCCACGGCTTCCCGGAATAGCGCGTGCGGTCGCTCATCGACAGCCCCTTCCTGACATCCAGCCTTCTTGGAACAGTCTAGACTTTGAGCCTAGACCACCGCTCAGGGGCCCGGGACGCGAGTCCTCAGGCGCCGTGCCCCCACCTCACCATCGGGACAGCCTCGTGAATAAGTACATTATTGGCTTTAGGAATACTTGCCGCCCTCAGCAAGGCTGCTCGGAGAGCCCGGCGGCCGGGCGCCCCCCAAACATTCACTGAGGCCCTCCCCGTGTCGGGCCCTCGGGACGCGGCAGCTCCCAGGCTGGCAGGGAGGATAAGCTGCAAACCCGCTGAAAACCAGGCAGCTGGGGCCCGCGGGGGGCTGCGGGAGCAGGGGGTGGGGCTGCCTTGGAGTTCTGAGGTCCCACGAGCAGGGGAGGGTGGGGAGGGCAGGTGAGGGGTCAGAGGGGAGAGCGCAGGAGGGAAGGTAGGCAACTTCTAGGGGAGCTGAAGGGTTGATTCTGTGTATATATCTATTTTTTTTTAACGTGTGAAAAAATGCTAAGTACATGCAAATTTCCCCCTCTCAAAATTGCACTTTCTTCTCTTTACCTTTGGGGGTGGCAGGGTTTGGGCCAGAAGCATCTGCAATCATGTGGTCATTCAGCTGGGAGTAGAAAAACATTCCAACCTTAGAGATGTTGCAAGAGTATTAATCTTGTACTTAGTTTGCAAAGATTCACCAATTGTTAACATTTTGCCACATTTGTTTAACCTGTCTCTCGACATTTATCACATTGTTACCGTGGTTGCCCAACTGTTTGCCAGTAAGCTGGGGGCAAGGTGACTCCTGACCCTGAACGTTTCGTAGTATCTCTTGAAAACAAGAATTTCCATTTGTGTAACCGTTAGGCCAGGATCGAATTCAGGAAATACACGGTGGATACAATGTGGTTACTCGGTCTACACGGTCTGTATTCAGGGTTCTTAGCTGTCCTGCTAGTGTCCCTTACCGCAGCTTCTCGGCGGGGCCGGGATCCGACCGAGGGTCACCCGGAGCTCTCGGTCCGCACATGGCACATGGCCCGTGAGGTCACTGGACAGTGCAGGACGAGCAGGCCTGTGCTGGCACCCGCGGGACAAAGTCCTTCTTCCCCACGTCTGATTTCTCCTGAGGGATTCCAGCTCCTCCTACATTGTGGCTCAGCTCCTTTGGGAGAAGTAGAGGCTGTTTTGCAGCCCAAAGGCCCCTCCTACAAAGCAGTTAGTGACTTTCCTGTCCTTACCACTGACCTCCCACCTTGGGCCTCGCCAGGTTTGTGCAAAGTACGCAGGGTTTAGGAGCTGCGGGTCTGGGTGGGGCTCGGGCCCAGGCAGGACGGACCCTTCCGCCAAGGTCACCTGCCAGTGGGAGGCAGGGGAGGGAGTGCCCGGGTTGGGTCTGATACCTTCCGTCCTGCCTTTGAATCCGGGTCCAGGGGCCAGTGTCCGCCACCGAGAGCTCCTCCATCAGCTCAGGGCCCCCGCACGGGTCTCCTTCATTTCCACATCCCCGGCTCCCGCTGCGAGCCCAGCACACGGCAGGTCCCTGTGTGTAGCTGTTCGAGAGCGGGGACCTTGGGAGCTTGGCCAACACTGGAGAGGGGGTCTGGGGACGCAGGTGCCCCCCGGTGTGGTTGTCCGCTGCTGCCCCAGGGGCTTCGGCGTGCAGGGCAGGGGAAGAGCCACGCCGGTGTGAACGTGCGTGGCAGGGGAGGGCAGGTGGCCACGAGCCCGGGGGCCCGGTGTGGTGGCATCGTGAGCCCTGACAGGGCCGCTTTCTGAGGACCAAAGCCCAGGAGAGGGGCTGGAGAGGAAGCGTGGGGTCACGCTGGGAAAGGCCTGGATGGTGAGCCCTGGAGTCGAGATTGTGCCTCTTGACAGCGCTTCCCCAAACTCTGAAGATCACTCGTCACCTTTACAACTCTCGCCAAGTTCGAAGGAAACTTTCTCTCATTAGCCTTTTCCTATTATAAATACTAATTAATTTTTTTCTTCTGTTATCATTAGACAATGTAAAAATAAAAATGTCCACCCATGTCTCCCTGAAGGGCAGCTCAGTGGCTGTCTGACCACCCCTGAGGAAAGACAGCTGGAGACCCTGGGAGCCATGGCCGGTTCTGAAGGCCAGGGAGGGGCATGTCTCGCTGGCTGCCGGACTACGGTGAAGTCACTTCATGCTCTGGATACGGTGGCCTCCCCTGTCAAGTGATGGGTTGAGACAAAGGATTCCTCATGATACCACTGGCTCGGACAGGGAAAGCTCTCTGGAGGTGGTCTGGTCACCCCATGAGCTGGGAGCTGTGGCTCCCTTGTCATGTCATGAGCCCCCCCAGCAGGGAGCCCACAGCCAGTGCTGGTGCCCAGGGTCCACCACGGCAAGGCCCACATCTGGTGCTAGGCCTCCGGGCACTGTGAACAAAGGCAGCCTTTGGTCTTGAACTCTAGGAAGTGACTGGGCGATATTCTGTGTTGGGAGAGGAAGAAACACCCCTTCCACCAGGATGACAGGCAGAGAGCAGAAGAGTAGCGGCTGGGCCTCTTGGTCAGCTGGTCCCATCAGTGCGGTGACCAGAGCCGTGTTGGGTGCCCACCAGCGAAGGGCGGCTCTCCCAGAGACCCAGGATTCTGCGAAGACCCTACACCTGGACGCAAAGCCAGGATGCGTGAAATCGTTCATATTCAGATTGGCCAGTGTGGCAACCAGATTGGAGCCAAGGTAAGAACTTGATTCCCGGGACTAGCTTTCCCTACAGGCCCCGGGTGTGGCCCACAAACGAAGTATCACAGGTCAGCGGGCAAGGTAGCAAGTCCAGCAGATGGCCTGCACTTGCTGAAGACTTGGCTTAATTAAACAAAGCCCATGGTGAAGGGGACACAGCTGATGGCGCAGGCTGCAAGGGTTAACTGAATTCATGTTATCTCACCGCCACTTGCAGGTACACCATGTTTACTTTTATGACCTGTGACCTACGACTTTTGTATCTAAAGACAGTAATTTGTCTCAAAACAGTTGCCTAAAGTTTGTTGGGCAACTTTTTACACCATATCACAAAGATGCCTTTGCCTCTCTTCTCTTGTTTATGTTACAAAGTTTAAAAAGATCCACATCTGTTCCATTTAGTAAGCAAAAGAAGACTAATGAGGTAAACCTAAATGTTTTAGTAGCAGAAATAATTAAAATACACTCCCAGGAATACAAATGAGTGTGTGTCCTCACCTAAACTTTGGTACAAAGTGCCTGGTTCGGTGGCTAACTAACAGATGGCACAGCCCAACAGGCCTCCAACCTAAATTTTAACCCCAATTTTACACAGTTGTACTGTGTTAACAACCATCTCATTGTTTCCTTTGCCATTTTGAAATTAGTCTCACTAGTATGAATTGCATTACAAATTAAATTGCATTGGGGCACCTGGGTGGCTCAGTCGGTTAAGCGTCCGACTCTTGGTTTTGGCTCAGGTTGTGATCTCAGGGGTCGTAGGATGAAGCCTGTGTGGGCTCCGGACACAGCAGGGAATATGCTTGGAAGCTTCTCTTCCTCTGCCAACCCATGCCTCTCTCTCTCTCTAAAATAAATAAATAAAAATAAACAAATCTTAAGAAAATTAATTGCATTAGAAGTTAAAACAATTGTGGTAAAACATACACAGTATAATATTTACCACTTTTTGAAGATTTTATTTATTTACTCATGAGAGACACTGAGAGAGAGGCAGAGACACAGGCAGAGGGAGAAGCAGGCTCCCTGCAGGGAGCCCAATGCGGGACTCCATCATGACCTGAACTGAAGGCAGATGCTCAACCCCTGAGCCACCCAGGCATCCCTAAAATTTACCATCTTAATCATTTAAAAAATATATTTTATTTATTAGAGAGACTGAGAGCACAAGCAGGAGGAGCGGCAGAGGGAGAGGGAGAAGCAGGCTCCCCACTGAAAAAGGAGCCTGACAATGTGGAGCTCGATCCCAGGAACCCCGGATCATGACCAGACACTTAACTGACTGAGCCACAGGCGACCCACCATCTTAGTCATTTTTAAGTGTACAGTTCAATAGTGTTAAGCATATTCACGGTGTTGTGCTTCCAATCTCCAAATTGCTTTTCCTTTTGCAAAACTGAAACTCTGTTCCCATTATATACTAACTCCCCATTTCCCCTCCCCCAGCCCTAGGCACCCATCCTTCTACTAGCCAAGAATTTGCACTTTTTTTTTTTGAATTTGAACTTTTTAAAAAAATTCATATTTATTTAGAGAGTGCGTGTGAGCAGGGTGGGGGCACAGAGGGAGAGGGAGTCTCCAGCAGGCTCCACGCCCAGTATGGAGCCCAATGCAGGGCTCGATCCTGCCACCCTGAGATCATGACCAGAACCCAAATCAAGAGTCGAAGGTCCAGGGACACCAGGGTGGCTCAGTGGTGAAGCATCTGCCTTTGGCTCAGGGCATGATCCCGGGGTCCTGGGACTGAGTCCCACATCAGGCTCCCTGCGAGGAGCCTGCTTCTCCCTCTGCCTGTGTCTCTGCCTCTCTCTCTGTGTCTCATAAATAAATAAATAAAATCTTAAAAAAAAAAAAAAAAAAGTCGAACGTGCAAACAACTCTGCCATCCAGGTGCCCCAGAATTTGAACTTATTTAGGATAGGAACCTCATAAAAGTGACATCATACAGTATCTGCCTTTCTATGTCTGGCTTATCTCACGGAGCATTATGTCCTCAAGGCTCAACCACGTTGCAGCCTGTGTCCAAATCTTCCTTTTTTATGGCTAAATAATAGTTCCTTGTGTGGATACACCACATTTTATCTACTCATCTGTCCATGGACACATAGGCTGTTTCCACCTTTTAGCGATTGTGAATAATGCAGCTAGGAAGAACTAGTCTTCTAATGCAGCTGTTTATTTTTTTTTTTTTTAGATTTTATTTATTTATTCATGAGAGACACAGAGAGACAGAGGCAGAGGGAGAAGCAGGCTCCATGCAGGGAGCTGGATGATGGGACTCGATCCTGGGACTCCAGGATCACGACCTGGGCCAAAGGCAGACGCTCAACCGCTGAGCCACCCAGGCATCCCTAATGCAGCTATTTAAAAGCTGGGGCAAAGAATATCACTGCCGGAGACGAAGTTGCCATCTTTCCACACCACGCTGATGAGACTTTCCTAAGTCAAACACAGAGAAGTGGGAGGCCCCAGCCCTGCCCTCTGAAGTGGGTAGATAATCTGGAGCCAGGCTCAGAGAGGAAGTGCAGGGTCGAGATAGGGCCTCCGCTCTTACCGCACCATCATGTCTTCTGGTGTAACGTTAGAGCCCTGGTGACTACTTATTATTTGGGGCCATACTTAGTTGGTGGTGTCATAGAACTTAAATTTATTTATTCCTTCAGCCCCTGAACAGTGCTGGTAAATTACTATAAAATAGAGTCTGGTTAATGAGACCCCGGCCAGGGCACAGCCATCACTTATAAGATAGGGCTAGGAAAACACCCTTGGGGATTTTAACATAAATGAATATATTTTCATTGCACTTGAATATGTCCTTCTCTAGGGCAATGAAAGGGGCTATCTCAGTAACTGTTCCCATATTAAGAGCTCTGCACACAGCTATATTAATAAATACTGTATGTGTGATTGAAAGTGTCATATGTTTCAAATAGTTGCAGGAGCTGTGCATAATCTTGAATTGTGTGCACACCTGATCATGAAAAATGCACACTGCTAAAAGCCGTGCCTGGATGTCCTCGTTATGGGCTTTTTGGAAAACTGCATGAAAATAAATCCCCAAGTGAAGGAGGAATTATTGTAAAATCAGATAAGAATTCAGTCCATTTTCATTTAATGGGATCTATACTTTACTAGCTCGAAGCACTGTAAGGTGAAATTACAGATACCCTGTCTGATGTGAAATTGTAAAACGACAGCTTTAATGTATATGACGGCCTCCATTTAATAGGAGCAAAATCCAATTTAATATTTTATGTGTTGGCATTTTATTTAAGGCATTCAGGTGGGTATAAAACACAGTCTTCATGTTTAGTAGAGGCAAGAGCAAATTACACTGTGCAGTGGGCATTGACAAAACGGGCCTAAAAGAACGTCTGGGAGAGGCCAGGCCGGACAGATGGCTCCAGGCAGGCCCAGGAGCACCCTCTTCCTGTCTCTCTGGTCAACCTGCTGGCTCCCGGGTGCCTACCTGCCCTTTACTGGGGGTCCCTCTGTACTGACTTCCCCTCCTGCTGCTTTCAGTTCTGGGAGGTGATTGGCGATGAGCACGGGATCGACTCAGTGGGCGGCTACTGCGGGGACTGTGCTTTGCAGCTGGAGAGGATCAGCGTGTACTACAACGAGGCCCACGGTAGGACCCTGTGCTCTGGTAGCAATGGTCACCTGCCCCAGGGACGCGGTCAGACGAGGGCCTGGGGAACGGAGCGTCAGAGTGATGTCCAGGCAGAGCCGTGAAATCCCCGGTGCAGCGGATCCCCAAGTCCCATCCAGGGCAAGGAAGGACCCCCGATGAAGTCACGGGGTGGGGTGGGGGTGCATGTGTCTTAACACCTGCTGCCAAGCACCAACTTTCCTGTTTAGTTTTTAAATGAAAACCCGGAGACACTTCCAGCAGGGGCATAATCTCCATCATGGGCATGACGACAAAACAACAGAACATGACGGAAAAAGTATTTTGAAGGTATTTTATAGACTTGAGCACTCGTTGTTGGGGTCAAGGATATCACTCTGAATGTCTGTCTTCTAGGATAGCTTTTTCCTGACTGGTATCTCAAGGTTCTATTTTGATGAAACATTAACTATTAGAAAAACAACAGTTTGCTGACTTCTTCTTATTTTACTACACAGGTAAGAAATATGTACCCCGGGCGCTGCTGGTGGACCTGGAGCCTGGGACAATGGATAGCATCCGATCCAGCAAACTGGGAGCGCTCTTTCATCCAGACAGCTTCATCTACAGTAGGTTTTCCTGCAGGGGTCCCCCAGTATCCGCCCCCCACCCCCCCCCCAACCCCAACACCCAGGCAGCCTGGTTACAGGCCTCTCCCTGCGCAGGTAACTCTGGGGCTGGCAACAATTGGGCCAAGGGCCACTACACGGAGGGCGCCGAGCTGGCCGAGAGCGTGCTGGACGCCGTGCGCAGCGCCAGCGAGGCCTGCGACTGCCTGCAGGGCTTCCAGCTGGTGCACTCGCTGGGCGGCGGCACGGGCGCGGGCATGGGCACGCTGCTGCTGAGCAGGATTCGCGAGGACTTCCCCGACCGCATCCTGAACGCCTTCAGCGTCCTGCCGTCGCCCAAGGTGTCGGACACGGTGGTGGAGCCCTACAACGCCGTGCTGTCCCTGCAGCAGCTGGCGCAGCACGCCGACGCCTGCTTCTGCATTGACAACGAGGCGCTCTATGACATCTGCGTCCGCACCCTCAAGCTGGCGGCGCCCAGCTACAGCGACCTCAACCACCTGGTGTCCCTGACCATGAGCGGCATCACCACGTCCCTGCGCTTCCCGGGCCAGCTCAACGCCGACCTGCGCAAGCTGGCCGTGAACATGGTGCCCTTCCCGCGCCTGCACTTCTTCACGCCCGGCTTCGCGCCGCTCACCAGCCGCGGCGGCCAGCAGTACCGCGCACTCACGGTGGCCGAGCTCACGCAGCAGGTGTTCGACGCGCGCAACGCCATGGCTGCCTGCGACCCGCGCCGCGGCCGCTACCTGACCGTGGCCTGCATCTTCCGGGGCCGCATGTCCACCAGGGAGGTGGACGAGCAGATGCTGACCGTGCAGACCCGGCACAGCAGCTGCTTCGTGGACTGGATCCCCAACAATGTCAAGGTGGCCGTCTGCGACATCCCGCCGCCGGGGCTGAGCATGGCCGCCACCTTCATGGGCAACAGCACGGCCGTGCAGGAGCTCTTCAGCCGCGTGGCTGAGCACTTCTCGGCCATGTTCCGCAGGAGGGCGTTTGTGCACTGGTACACCAGCGAGGGCATGGATGTGGGCGAGTTTGCCGAGGCCGAGAGCAACATCCATGACCTGGTGTCCGAGTATCAGCAGCTCCAGGACGCCAAGGCCGCTGAGGAGGAGGATGCAGAGGCCGTGGGGGAGGCAGAAATGGAGCCGGAAGACGGGCCCCAGGTACCTGGTGAGGCCGCGTGAGGCCTACGCAGGGTCCCTGCAGGGTCCCTGTCCGCCCCAATGATCACATGCGCATCCCGGGGACAGGGCCCAGGTGGGAGCTGGGGGCACTGGGGCCTCCCGCTGGCATTCACTAACCTTCCAGACTTCCATACTCCTGTGCAAACTCTATTAACTGGTTTTTATTTTTATTTTTTTTTTATTTTTATTTTTTTATTATTAACTGGTTTTTAATAGCAAAGTGAATTTGTCGTGAAGCACTGCCTTTGTTGAACAATGTTGATTGGGTAGTCACTGCACGCACAGCTCCCTACCAGACACCAAGACTCCGGGTGTGCGGCATGTGCTCTCCACCCGTTTGTGGTGCTGACAAGCACCCTGCCACCCTTGCTTGGCACCCTTGCTAAGAGTCTTACCCTAGGTTCTGTCATGTGTGCTGCCCAGCATCCTACCTCCTGGTACTTGCTGGCCTCCAGAAGAGCCAGGTGACTAATTGGTACGTGGGGAGCTGTGCAGCCAAGGCAAGTGAGTCAGCATCCACTAGTGAATTGTGTAGACCTTGTGTGCACGTCAGCGTACTAACTGGAAAGGGAAAAAGGGAGGAAAAAAAAGTGGCAATGCTTTTCATCAAAATACCTGGCCAACCTCCCTCCCCCAAAACAACAGGCAAAACTCACCAACTCCAATCCTCTGATCTTTATTTCTGAATAGCTAGCTTTTAATGTGTGTGTTGAGATAGTTTCTTATGAGTGTTGGATTCTGGGAATTCATTAATCACCATCTTCAGTTTTCCTTGTAAAGGCTATTTCAAAATGCCCTTTTCACTTTCATTCAGTAAACACTTTCTGAAAGCGCTCTGTAGCCTCTGCTCTTTCAGAAAGGGCACCCGGTGTGCTGGGCAACCATTCAAATGCAGGAATTCGGCAGCCGCCCGCTGCAGTGTCCTTCCTCCTTGTGGAGGACGTGGGCTCATTAGGGAACTTTTACAGTTCAAATTAATTTGCAGAAGTTGCCATAAATGTTTGCATGATGACACAGCTTTAGCCATTACCAGAGTTTAATCTGCTCACATTACAACAGGACCAAATACACAGGAGTGTAATCAAATCATCCATAACTTTTTAATTACAGTTTACCTATTTCTGACATACAGCACAGCCATCCCTTCCAGGGCCATAAGGGTCTTAATGGCCTTCTAGAATTACCACTGAGCTATCCTATTTGATCCATGGGTAGTCAGCAATGGAAGAGGCTCTGACCCTCCCTGCAGGAAATATTTACTTGCAACCAACTAGGCTCTGGTTTCCCGATTCGTGTTCGTAATCTGCAATAAGGTTAGCAGGTGGCTGCACGACACTGGCTGCTCATGCTGAGAAACATCACTCCTCATGTATGCATTGTGATATAACTACATAAAATCTGTATGGAGAGAAAATGAAGTTCTGCTAATCACCTTCACAAGCCTTTTATCTACAACACTTAAAAAAAAGTTTTAAACACTTTCTACTTGTGGTTCAAGCACTAAAACCAAAAGCAGATTTATTAGGAAACTGTACCTATGCTGTTTGAAGTTCATAACTTCTTAGAAACTAAAAAGACTTATGACCTTTGAAGTTATAAGAATTTATATATGCTTCCTCTAGCACTTGCCTTCTCCAATCTAAAAAGGCAATCAAATAGATACAAGGAAGAATACAGATCTAAATTAAAAAAGAAAAAAAAACCCTGCTGATTTATATTACTGTCAAGATTTTTGTTTGCTCAATAGTAATCATTAAAGTACAAGGAAATTCAATTTTAAATGGCTAAATTGCTTTATTTCAGACTAAATAAATTCCATTTCTTGGAGCCTAACCGCCCAGACTGATTAATTTGAGTAGTTAAAAATATTTCAAAATGTATCTCACCATCCTACTCTTTTGTATGGTAGGAATAGATTAAAACGCGCGCGCACGCGCGCACACACACACACACACACACACACAAACAAAAAACCCCACTAGAAACCAAAAGAAATCTGTCCCCTCAGATTTTGAGCCTATTTCTTTAGTGGTATGGTTGCCATGGCGACACTGGTCTCAGAGGCAGAGACATGGGATCAGAATTTCAGACCTTGTCCAGTTCCTTCACTTTACCCACAAGAACCCTGCATGAGCAGAGATTAAGGACTCCCTCGAAAATCACTCAACTAGTTAGTGAAATATACACAGGTCTAATCAGGGTCCCCTGGTTGTCTGGACACAGTAGTCCTGCCAGCTGCCCAGCTGGCCTGGATACAGGAGTTTACTTTATCCCAGTATCAGTTCAGGATTTTTAATCACAGAGAAAGAGGCTTGAAGAATCTTTGTTGGGCAGTCAACTTGTCTTTTATTCGGTTACTTTACCCAGTTCCCTATCACCAGCCCCCACCCCTAAGTCTCACCTTAATTACCCCATCTGCCACTCTCCCCGAGATGACTTCTCTCTAGTTACTCAGCTGGAAAGAATTCAGCCCTTTGCCCATCGGCTTTGTTCGTCTATGAAAAAGGCCTGACAGCCTTGGGATCCATTTATTCTTATCCCCGTAATGAAAGATGCTTCCTAGGACCTTGATCTTGGGAACCGAAGTGCTGGCAACTGAGGTGCCCTGACCTCAGGACAGCAGATCAGCCCAGGCAAAGAGTTCATGGCACCCTCAAGTGGCTACCGCCCAGTGGCCCAGCTCTCACACTCATCCAGAAGCTCCTCCTTGCATGTCCTGGGCCAAGAATTAAATAAAACCTACAGGTCAAGTGTCCCGGGGCAGGAAATCGCCTGCAGAAGGCAGAACAAAAGCATTTTCTTGGGCTCCTCCTCAGCACTGCTCAGTGGCCCCCACATCTTATTGTTAGCTTAAGTACCATGGTGAGAACTGGTCCTGGCATAGAAGCTGAACAGTGTTTCAAAATTTCCTGTTCAAATTTATTTCTCCATTCTCCAAAACAGTTAAAAATCAAGCAGTTAACTTTGCAGTGGGTGTTTTACTCAGCTGAGTGCTTCCAAGTTTCAAAGGAAGATAAAAACAAAACACTTGCAACAAGTCTTCACGCCTGAGTATTTAATGAAGAAGCTAGTCACTGTGCAAAAACCACGGAGCAGTTGCCTTCCTCATGCCCGAGACCTGCAGGCAAGTTTTAAAGATTTAACTCCAGCTCGGCCATCAACTTGATGAGCAATGTACTGAATGGCTCTGCTCCATCTCCCAAGAGGAGCACTCCCAGGACAGAGATTCATTTACAAAACAACGTGAAGCACATTTCTTGCTTAAATCCCGACATGAGCACTTCTTCTCCACAGGTTTTAAGTGTATGATAAAAAGTGAAGACCACAATTTAGTACTTTTTCCCTCTAATCTATGCTTTTAGTAATTATTGTCATTTAGACTACTGGCTAAGGAAGCTGCACAGGAGAATGAGGCCAGTGGATAAAAACCCGTCCACCACTCTGCCGTGCCTTCTGCAATTCAAAGATAAGGGACAGTGAGAGCCTCAACAAGAGGCTAATTTTGTCAATTTGGTACCATGAAAAAGAGAACTTTCTATCCTGAGACATTTTAAACATCTTTTCTGTTTCCCTCTGCTCATGAGATACTAAATCTGCCTCCCCCCCACCATAAGAAACTCTGGTTTGCAAGGTCCTAATCCTGCAGCACTACATGGTTCCTATGAATAAAAAGTCCAAAGGAAAACAAAAACCAACAGTGAGAGTGAACCATACTTTAATTTATTGGCATTGTCAACCTAGGACAAGACAGGGATTTTTTTTTTTTTTCCACAAAGGGAGATCGTTTTCAATCTGCCATAACATGTACCCACACATCTTCACCTCGGAAAATGTAGCATTTCAAGCTTTAGTCAGGGTCTAGGAGGAAAGAAGAAAATGCACCAGTTGCTAGTCTTTTGTGTTTTCTTAAAAATGCAACATGAACATGGGCAAGGACTTCCTTGTCACGAACTGTATAACTCTGGCGTCACTTCGCATGGCTGATGCTGACCCTTGGCTCTTGGCTGTTAGAAGTGCTGGTTCACCTGCATGGCCTTGACTGAATGGGGGACTCTTCCCTCCTAAGCAGGACCAAGTACACTCCTGGCAATAAAGAAACTACTCTGCCTTTAAAAAGACACTAAAAGCCCCCTGTGCTCCTGGGCTGGGAGCATCCCCTGCAGGGCATATGGAGAGCAGTTTTGCTGTTCTGTTTTGTTTACTGTAGCTGGACACCATTTCCTGATCCCAAGGACATCACAAGGTCAAGGTAGCTTGATGCAGAGTTTGGCTCGGCACTGCTGCAGGGTCTCAGTGATTTTCTCAGCTAGCTAGCTCATTGTTAAAACAAAACAATGCAAGATAAAACCAGGTCTCATTACTTAGAATTATGAGATGAGACAGAGAGCCCCTAGAAAAAGGGCTACATTCAAAACACCGCATCTCCAGACTCATAATAAAATATTTACTAATTCAAAATGGAAATGAAAAGTGCTTAGGGGAGACAGCTCCAATAAGTAAAATTGCTCATAACCACAAGCTGCCAAAGGATTCATATTGATCACATTTCCTTGCTACTGCAGGTCTGATGCCTTTTTTAAAGCCAAACAAGAAAATTAAACCTGAAAAACATCTCTCTGGTTATTTGCCTTGCTTATCTTTGAAATAACAACATCAAGAAGAAGTTTGGAGATCAAATCACTTCGGTAGTTGGGAACGAAGAGTCAGAATTTATCAACTGTACAAAACTGTTATTGCACAGAATTCACTCTACATGGCCCGTATCTCTGGAGAAGATGAACCAAGCCCTTCGAAAGAATCAGAAATTTAGCAAAAACAGTTGTCACTGCAGGGTCTTGCAGATGTTACTGCTTGATAAAATCACAGGACCCTTGCCTGTGCTTGTAGCCGTCATGTTCAGGAAGCAGTCATTTGTGAGAACATTAGCAGATGTGGGGGAATAAAGACGCAAAGAACCGCAATTTGTCATGCCCCTGAACTGTTATGTAACTCCGACAGCAATTACAAAAAGTGGGGAGTTTATCCTCCAAATTATTTGATGTTGTGCAGACAAATGAAACAGGTTTAATTAAAATAAGATGGCTCTCTACCTAAGCACTGCTAAATGAGCTGAAAATCAATGTGCCAATTACTTCTGCTTGTCAGGGCCCGAAACAAGATTCTTTTATGATGCCACAGGAATCCTATCACCTGTATGCTTTAAATTATTACCCTGCTAAATAACGTCTGAATGTACTGATTGACCAAAAAAAAAAAAACCGGTCAGAATTCAAAACTAAAATTACTTTGTTTTGAAGGTACTCTAAAAACAAGATGCAAGTCTTTTCTAACAAATCAGTAACTTACAGATTACTCCTTTTTCACTTTCACAATTTTTACGGTGCTGCCGGAAGTCTTCTCGGCATTTGCTTTGAATTCTGCCTTCAGTGCCTCTCTCACTGCTTTTGCACAGATCTGGGAGTATCGGATGTAGCTGGAAGTAAAAGATAACATAAAATTAATGTTCAATGATCCGACCAGATTGGTATTACTTTTTTTTTTTTTCCTTCCCACACTTAATTTTGGTTAGATTGTACATTATTGTAGAACTGGATTTAAAAATGATCAGCGCCAGAAGCCAATCTACACAGAGAAAAAGACCAGAAAGAAATGTACCTAAGTCTTAATTGATATTAGGATGGGTAATCTTTGGTTTTTCTTCCTTGTACCATCTTCCCTCTTTAGTTACATGTTAAAGTAAAAGATACATAATGATTTAAAAAAAAGAAAAATCCCACAGTACAGGAAGTAGAGCAAAATGTTATGGGAGGCTATAAGTATTTCCCCCCCACCTTTTTTTTTTTTTTACTTTTTTTTTCTTTACGCTATTCTTACAAGATAAAGTATATGTAATTAAGAGGAAGAAAACTATTTTGAATTCAACAGTTCTTCCTCTGATTACTTCAAGGTTTTCTTGAGAGAATATTGGATTTTGTTCTGCCACTGATGACACTTCCCAATTAAGGTTTCTAAATGAAACTGAAAAGTCCTTACAGAACATCCTCAATTCTAACAAAACATCTAACAGCCTGCTTCCTGTTTGGTAGATGGACTCCCATCAACATCTTATTTTCCAAAAAATGTCAGCTCACTTTTTACACTTTTTGAAAACAGGAAAGGGGGGGGGGGGAGGAGTGCTGCTGTCTATTTTCTTAGGTTTCAGATTTGTTTTTTTGGGCCAGAGGCAGGCATTTCAATGCCTCCTCAGGCTCTGACTAATTGGGCTGACCTTCAGGCTGCTCCATCCTTCCGGAGAGCTCATGCACCTGTAGACGCGAGAGAATCAACCAGGAGGATAACGATGCGAGCCCCGCGGGGGGGGGGGGGGGGGCACCGCACCTGTCAGAGCAGGTGCTCAGTAACCCGCCCCGCGCCTGGGGCCTGGGTCTCACTCGGCGCCCGCCGTCATCCACCCCAGGGTCGGGCCTCGGGCTGCTCCGTGTCGCGCACGTGCCCGCGGTGCCACCCGGTCAGCTCACATGGCAGCGGGTGCACGAAGCCACAGGTGTGAAGGCGGGGACCCCCCCCCCCGTCCCCGCAGGTCGCGTGGTCGCGCGGGCCGCACGCGGGAGCTCCCGGGGCCTCCACTGCCCTCGCCGATGGGGGTCAGCGGAGTCCCCGCAGGGGCTCGAGGCTCCCCCCGCCCCCCGCCCCCCGCCGCCATCTTGGGCCCGCGCTCCCCTCCCCCCGCCGCCGCGGCCCCGACCCCCGCCCCCCGCCGTGACCTCCGACCCCGGGCCGCGCCGCCGGCCCCCGCACCCCCGAAGCGCGGGTCTACCTGAGTCCAGCCTGTCGCCAGTACGCCACCATGATGTCGCGAGCGCGGGCGCGTCGGGTCGAATCGCGAGGACGCCTCAATGTCGGCTCTGCGCGCGGCCCAGCGACAGGAAGGTCAGGCTTGGGAACCGGAAGAGGCGGGACTGCGGACCTGCCAATCTCACCGCCTCTTGCCCCGCCCGCCCTCCCAAGCAGCCCCTGCTGCCCCGCCGCGGAATCCCCCCGACGCCGGGAGCCAATGGGGGCGCGCGGCCGGGGCCTCGGGTGCCAATCCCCGGGCGGGCCGGCCGGCCGCGCCCCACGATTGGTTCCGCGGGAGCCCCGGTGTGCCCCGCGGGCTTCCGTAGTACCCCGGCGGGGCGGCGGGGGCGGGGGCAGGAGGGCAGCCGAGGGCGGCGCGGGCGGGTCCCCCCCGCCCCGGGGCAGCGGCCCGAGCGAATCCCGGCCCTGCCGGCGCGCGCGTGCGCTGCGGGGGCCGCCCCGACGTGCGCCCCCGGGCCAGAGGGCGGGGGGTGGGGCAGGGGGCGCCGCGGGGGGAGGGGCAGGGGCGCCAGGGCCGCGGGGCACACCGGGCCCGCCACAGTTCCGAGGGCAGTTTTCAGGGGCCGGGAAGGTTCTCGCGAAGGAACAGGAGAGCTTCCGTCTTTAACGCCAGGCAGGGGGAGATGCCCCGGCCGCGCGGGCCTCCCGGGCCTCCCGAATCCACGGCTCCCGCGAGCTAACCGTCAGGGAAGAGCCGCAAACTGCCGGCTACTCAACCACAGCGGAAAATGAGAACTTCTGGAGTTTTGTCATTAGATCAGAGTAAAAAAAAAAATCAAACAGGATAAAAATTTGCTTAGAAATCTTTTTATCATTAGGGCGTTACACCTTTTTTTAGAACAAGTATAATTTTACAGAAATTATACAAGTAAACTTTTTATCAAAGATCAATATTTTGCAATGTTTTGTTTAATTGAAACGTTATTTCATTTGTAAAAACCATCTCCGGTTACAAAAAATAAATCAAAAACCTCATTGAAGTTGCTTTTACAAATGTCCTAAGAAGTCTTAAGCTAAACATTTTAAGTAGAAACACTAATTTTTAAATAGTTTGGCATATTATTTCTATGGTTTATGTACATATACTAACTGGTTTCTTTTACAGGAAACCCGGTGAGTTTATTACATTAAGCACTGTAAAATAAAGGCAAGAGCTAATCACCTTTTAACAAAAATACTCTGTATGCAACAACTGCAAATATCAAAGATATTATTTCCTGGTTGGTAACTGCCTGCTACAAAATATGAAATACATTTACTGGATTATTTTTCAGATTGCAGCTGCCCTTAGCATCCAAAATAACTGATTTCCCGTAAGGAAAAGCTGCAAAGCACTTCACATAGTGGTTGGCTTAGGTCAATGCTGCTTCTCTCATTATTATTCTTTTTTTCTTCCCCACCGCCCCCAACCCCCCGCAGTTGCACCGTATTATTAAAAACACTAAGTACCTGGGATTTATGCTTCAGAAAGACATCATTTGAGTAATTTCAAATGACATACAGCTCTTCATGTAAAAAAGATGTTTTGTG
Organism: Vulpes lagopus; assembly: GCF_018345385.1. Taxonomy (NCBI): domain Eukaryota; kingdom Metazoa; phylum Chordata; class Mammalia; order Carnivora; family Canidae; genus Vulpes; species Vulpes lagopus. The sequence continues at coordinate 3,921,654 of NC_054841.1, read as the reverse complement.
GTCACAATTACTTCAAAAAGTAATTATATTCAAATAACCTGACATATCATGCTTTAGCAATTCCAGAGCCATGATTCTGACACATGGCAATTTATAAGTTAGGGAAATGTGAAATGCTAAGAGATGTGAACAGCTGTTCTTCTGTTTAAGTTTAGAGTGCTGCAAAATTCCGGTAATGACTTTATTTTTTCAGTGAACATCACCAGCCCACGGTATAAGCATACTAAGTCATAAAGTACAAATCTGAGGAAGGTAGTACCTTTCCCAAGTTCCAAAATTTTGGCAAATTAATACAGTACTCTTTTATACATTAAAATCCTTTTTTGTTGTTGTTGGGAGTTATAGATTATTTTAGGGATAATTTTCACTCCGAAAATATAAGTACCAAAACAAAACACTGGTTTTTAATGGTGGTTTATAGCAGAGCAAGTTATTTTATACAAATTAATATGTCTTTTCAAACTATATAATTTCTCCTTTTAGAGAGCATTCCCTTGTGCAAGCTCTTGCAGTTTATTGCAGCAGGGTAATTCTATGTATTTAGGTGGCTCTGCTTTGTTCGGAGGTTGGTCCAAAGCCAGGTAGAGATCACAATGCATGAAAAGCTTTACCATTCTACCTTAAAGGAGATTTAATATGCCAATATGATTTTCCAAGTACTTTTCAAAAACTGTTCAATTTTCACAAAATACTGGAATCCTCAAAATCAGATGGTCATTTCAAACAATACTTCAGATGATCCCTTTTATTTAGAAATCCTATACCTCTGTGTTTTGATCAGAAGTCCTATAGCTTTTCTTCAGCTTATTAAAAAAAAAAAAAAACCCTCTACCTAAAATACAGTTTTATTTTTTAAATAACAAATAAATATACTGCCGGTTTGCAGAGACCTGGGGAGTGGATGTGGAGCACCAATTTTCAGCCTCATTTCTCTACAAACGCTGCCGCTGCCATCGGCGTCCTTATGCTCCCTCTCGCCGAAGCCGCCAATTCTTCAATCTCAGCATTTAATTTATGTATCACCCATTCCATTGCTTCTCGGCCCTTAAAAAAAAAATCCAACACATTGATTGTTACCAAGTGAGAGCAGAGGCACATATCCAATGAATGGCACATCCGGAAGTAACAAGGAGCATTTACAAGTATAACTAAACCTCATCAGGATGGATTGTTCTTGTCCTTGCTTTTTTTTTTTTTTTTACTTTAATATTACTCACCAAATATTGAATGCCTTGGGCAACTGGATTGATCTATAAACTCATTTTTATTTTGCATTCAGAGGATGTTTTCAAAAGATTCCACGATTCAATGATCATGATCATTTATTTCAGGTTAGAGTGGTCCCTTTGGGGTGGGGTCAAAAGGTCAAACCCATTTTTTTTGGCCCATTATTTTATTTATTTACTTAAAGATTGTATTTATTTATTCATCACACACACACACACACACAGACAGAGACACAGGCAAAGGGAGAAGCAGGCTCCACGTAGGAAGCCCAGTGCAGGACTCAATCCTGGGACTCCAGGACCACACCTGGAGCCAAAAGCAGACACTCAACTGCTGAGCCACCCACATGTCCCTTTTAGTCCATTATTTTAAACCAAAATCCTGGATAAGGTGCTGAAAGATCTGGTCCCCGATTCCCTCTTCAACCAGTCTCTCCTGGTACTTTATGCAGGTTCTTGAAGAAAGGAGGAGTATTTCCTGCTTCCTCTCAGTGCCTTTGCACATGCAGCTCCTCTGCCACAGGCTTCCCAGCACATCCCTCACAGCCGATGTGTCCCTCATTCAGCACTCAACAGAACACTTATGAAATACTTGCATCTCTTTGTACTCTTCCTTTCCTAATGGCGTGATTAACGTCGACTTCCTCTTCATTCCACGAAGGCAGGGACCATACTTGTTTTGTTACCTGCTAGTCCCTAGTCTAGCCCAGCACTTACCCTAATACAGAGAAGACATCTGTAAGTATCTTTGCAGTGCTGAATAATTCCATTAAACGTGTGTTAGACTAGAATGCATTAAGTATCTCTTTCTCAAAACTTAAATTGTTTTATATCCTACATTCTCCAAGGGGGCAAATATCAGAGGTGGGGAGACGTTAAAAAAAAAAAATTCTGGGATCCCTGGTGGCGCAGCGGTTTGGCGCCTGCCTTTGGCCCAGGGCGCGATCCTGGAGACCCAGGATCGAATCCCACATCGGGCTCCCGATGCATGGAGCCTGCTTCTCCCTCTGCCTGTGTCTCTGTCTCTCTCTCTCTCTGTGTGACTATCATAAATAAATAAAAATTTAAAAAAAAAAAGTAAATCCTTTAAAAAAAAATTCTTACTCTTTTAATGTACAAAGTACACCTTCACCCTTTCATTCATCTATCCATGGTGTTAAATACTTTCATGTGCTGGTGGCCGTTAAGAGAAAAAGAATGTCTAAAATGGACCTGCGGGTTGCAGGGCAGAGAGGATGATGAAAAAGGCTGAGAACTGGCATCTTAAACAACGGTACACAGTGACATGACCAAGTACTTCTCCCACGCTTTTCAGGTCTTCTCATTTGCGATTCATGCCCAAACTAGCAAGATGGCTGACTGATCTTCACTTCACAGACGGGGAAACTGAGGCACAGAAAAGTTAACTTAATTGTCCAAGGTTGAAAGGCCGGAAGAGTAATGGCTTGCACATAAATCCAGGGGTGCCAGCCCCCAGAGCCTATGCAAGAAACTGCCTAAAAGAATTCTCACTGCATCGTGGTTGAGAGTTTGTTTGCCAGGACAAACACACGCTTGGTACTAAGCTCTTCCAAGACAGAAAACCCTTGAGTAAGGATCAGGGAGCAGCCTCACTTACTTTATTAGCATTTGAAGATATCGTGCTCGCCATCAGTCCTTCAAGGTAACTGCTAAGACTGACTCCTTTCACACTGATTATGGCTTCTTGAGTCAAAACAGTTCTGGAATACGACACATTCACATAGTTTCAGAATGACCTTTCATTTTTTAAGAAACATATGAGAAAAAAAAAAATTAAAACACCTGGTAAAAGAAGTTTGTCAAAACATTTTTTACTCACTTTTCTGGGTCCTGAGGATGTGGTTTGTATATAAGTCTTTCATCTACTGAAACCATATTTGTAAATGAAATCTACAGAATGAAGAAAAAAAACAAACTCCAATCACTTTGGAACGAAGATGAAACATTTATGAAATTAATTCACAAACCAAAATCATGCTAGGTAATTATATAAATAACAAATAAACCACTTTGATATTATTGCAAAAACAGAACTTAAATTTCACTATTCGCTGCTTCCTTTTTATTATAAAAATAATGAGTATGACAAAACCATTACAGTAAGAATGTGCACATGATCCCAAATTCATTTTATTGTGTGCTGTCCCCTGGAAACAATAAGGAGCCTCACTGGAGCAGTGAGGCTAAGCTGCAAACAGGAAAAGACAATACAACATATAATCATTGATTTCCTAAGCTACGGTGAAGAGTAAATATTCACCTGTACATCAACCATAAGAGACAAAAAAAAAAAAAAAAAAAGCTATTAGTTTAAAATCAAAACAAATGGAAGCCAAAACTTACATTAGTAGATTTAAGTTCCATTGTCTTCTCTACAGGATCAACTACAGAATGTTCCTGCACGTATGTTTTAGTTCTTGCCGCGCCAATAAGCTAAATAAAACGTTCACAATTAGTAATCAGAGGAGGAGGGATTTCTTAGCAAGCGTATCAATATTTTATTTGAAGGTAAAAATGTGTTAATATCTTGAACTAAAAAATCTGTTTCATAAAAGACAGAAGGAATCAGACAAAGGTCAGAAATGAGGCCCGTCTGAGGGTAACAGGAATTCACACACCATGAATGAGATGAGACTGCCAGATACAAAAACCCTTCCCAGAGGCAATTAGCGACCAGCCCGGGGAGAACGCGTGCTGTATAAAACAGACACTGAAACCGCCAAGGTGTGACAACGGAGCACTGAGCCTGAAATATGGAAATCAGAATATTTGGGTAAACATGGCATCTGGAGAAAGGAGAGCTCGGGAATATCTGTCAATATTTTCCTAGAGCAGTCTGAGGGAGAGGGTGCTGCGGCTTCGTTGTCCAGACAGAAAAATGACGATCTCATGAAGGAGGATAATGCATCCCGTCCAGGGTCACTGCTGTGCTTGGACCTCAAGCCAGCCCCCCTGACCTTGCTTATTTCTGTGTCCCTGCTATCCAACGCAGGCATTTGTGCATACAAAGCAATTAGGACACTTCTGTTGAAAAATGTGTCCTTTAGTTTTCTGAGTGGACCTCCCTTCCCCAAGGAGAAAGAAACGGGAGTCTGCTTATTATACCAGAGTTCTCTCACATTGTAATCATCTGGCACTACAGTGTCTTGCTGGTTAAATTGGCTCATTAAAGCCTGCTCACATGTAACTGAATAGAATTCTGTTTTTAAATGTATGGGGAGGAGACTCAAACCTCGGAACGACTGTGGCCTAGCTGAGTCTGAGAGTACACTCTTCACTTAGTGTCACGACCCACCATGGACCACAGCCACTGTCCGCTAAACATAACCACCAGCCCCCAGCCTCCAGATCTCACTACTGGCCTGGAGTGGTTGGCAAAAGCAGGAAAAGCAGAACTCAACTCCTTTTAGATTACAGAGCATTAGCTGGCTTCCTTCAGAAGGTTTTATCAGGCGCCTTCATGAAGACTGTAATAATATTTCCAATTCATTATACACTCATAACTCAAGTTTATTATAATACAATTTGAACTGATGCAAAAATGACATTCAGAATCGGCTCCCACAACCTATTTGAAATTATAATGTGGTTTAGAAAACTTCTCTACAGCAGTCACATTTCCACAGGAATAAAGACACACTTACAGATTTCACAATGGAAGGCAGTCCCCACTCTGTGCTGAGAAGTCTATGGCTGTGCAACTTTCCAGAGGGATCTATATGTCTGTCCAACACATCAACTCCAACCACACTTGGGTTCATAGGGTTTGGGTATTTCTGCATTGCAGCTGTCGTAACAGTTTCCCATGGGTGGCTGCCGACATGAACCAAAAACCAAACATTTGAAAAACATGCATATAAATTATACCGTTTTTATAACCCTTCAAATCATTCTTTATAGTTGAAGCTTAATTAATTTAACTAGGGAAAATTATTTTTCTAAAACCCTGACTAAAAAATGATTTGGGGAGCTCAATCTACATTTTGAACACATATAGAATTCTGTGTTTTCTCAGCACACAGGCTGTATGGTACAACTGAGGTTTACAGAGATATAAATAGCCTATAATGCATTAGAGTCCAGTTTTTTTTTTTTTAGAGTACAGTTTCTTAAACAATCTTTCCTATTTACTCATGTTCACTTTCACATGTAAATTGTTTCTAAGAACCATGGATTCATAAAAAAGTATTTAAAAAAAATATGTTCTACGAAAACAAACAGGAAAAATTGTTATTATTATACCATTTGTTGTTTTGTCTGGTCCAAGTTCCAAAAAGCTATAAAGATGTAACAAAAGTAGAACAGACACCATAAATTCTTTTATTAGGGATTACAAAAAGACCCAAAGTATTATTGATTTAAATACTGTAAATTAAAATATTTTTCCCTATGTTAAGGTAATAAATAACAGTGGCCCCTCCAATCTTTATCCATGGCTTTCCCCAAAGGAGTGATTCTGATTTGTTTTGAAAAGGTCACTCAATATCATAAAGTATTTTTAAGGCGCTCCTAATATACTCTTTTCTAACATTCTCTCTTAATATTATCTTCTTGAAAAAGCCCGTGTGCTTGGATGATTCAAAATGTGATGTACATTTGTTCACAACTTGTGTGAATAAGATGCTGGTACAAAAGCCATCCTTTTCAAAAGAGCTCCTTATTAACAACAATGAGTATTAGACGTGATTGAGCCCACCTGCAGTCTGATGCTACCCTATCTGCGCTCTTGTCTTCGTTGAAAGGAAAAAAAGATCTGGAGATAATGTTTCAAACCACATTTACCGATAAACCACACAGCATTACTTTTTATTTTTCTAAAAGCAAAATAGGTAGGCCGTTAATCCAGTTCAACTTTTCAGAGAACTAAGCCTGACAACTACTTCTTGCCAATAGAAGGAAAATCTCAACACCATTCATTTCCCAGAACCTTGGACAACCAGTCCATTAAAAATAGACATTATTTTTAATGTTTTCATTTTTGCTATTATATAAATGAACCTCATTCTGTTTTTAATCTCAAGCCTTATTCAGCAATCAATGCAGCTATATAAGGGGAGCTACTTCATAAATCTAAACAGTCCCCACAAATAGAAGTGATACAGGCCGAGCACTCAGATTGTTACCAAGGCAACTATCTAAAATGAAAATCAGATGAACCCTGTCCCTGTCTCCATCTAGTCATATACCACGGTTAGCTGGCTTCCTTGCACTTATCTCTTTCCTCCATCCCCTCTAAAAAATTAATAATTGCACATGGCTTCGGAGTGGTTATGTATTATTTGTAATATAGTCCTTCTCTGAGCCAACTCAACAACACTGGTGTTGACTTAACTTGAACTAAGACTGCTTCATGAAACACAATCAGCTCAAACATTACACAGGATGCACATTAACAGTCTTCCAGCAATTAATCTGAACCCCACTAATGTAATCATGTGAAAAGACCCGACGCTGGAAGACACTCAGAATGGCACCAAAGGACAGAAGGAAATCTTACCCACCTGCCCAATATCTTCACCTATAAAGGGAGGTGGGTAGACATTTAGATACACTTAACTCCAGCCAGGCAGCAACAACATCTTGATTAATCTACCAATATGTAACCAATTCAAAGAGCCCTGGCACATAGGGCTCTATTCCTATTTGTTGAGGGAATCCATGAATGGCTCCACTTGGATGCCAACTATATGTAAAGCCTCAGAAGGAAGTGCTGGACAAATATGGGGAAGCCACAGAATGAGGACTCTTGATGTTGCAGACAGCAGCATCCTTAAGATAGGTAACACTTTAAAAAAAAAAAAAAAGATAGGAAACACTTGACAATGGTTAAGATTTGGGAGTGGAGATGGTAACTTCCATTTCAGGACCAAGTTTGAAGAGCCCATAGGACATGTAAGCAGAGATGTCTGGTAAGACCTGAAAATAAGGATCTGAAGTTCAAGAGAGGCTGGAGCCCAAGATACAGATTTGGGTGTCATAAGTATGTATTAGCTGGGACCCTGACTGAAAAGCCCAGATTACTTGGGGAGAATCGGGATTGGAGCTGCTTCTCCCAGGACATGTCTAGCATATGTTTAAGTCTGTCTTCTGGGAGGAGGATCCCAGAGATTTCACCAAATCTCAGAGAGACATATAGCAAGAAGATTAAGAATCACTGATGAGATCCAAGACAAGAAGCCCATTAACAGAATCTTCTCGAACATTTACGAAGAAGGGGAAGAGAGGAAAACACTTAAAAGCAGAAGGAATGGAGACAGGGGTGGCAGGGAGAAGTGTGTCAGGAAGACAGAATCAAGTGGTTTTTGTTTTTAAAGATTTTATTTATTGGGGAATCCCTGGGTGGCTCAGCGGTTTAGCGCCTGCCTTCAGCCCAGGGTCCCGGGATGGAGCCTGCTTCTCCCTCTACCTGCGTCTCTGCCTCTCTCTGTGTCTCTCATGAATAAAAAAATAAAATCTTAAAAAAAAATTATTTATTTATTTATTCATGAGAGACAGAAAGAGGCAGTCATAGGCAGAGGGGGAAGCAGGCTCCCTGTAGGGACCCTGATGCCAGACTCAAACCCAGGACCCCCCTGATGCGGATCCATCACCACCTGAACCCAAGGCGGCCCTCAACCACTGAGCCACCCAAGTGCCGCAGAATCAAGTTCTAAGAGGTGGTAATCAAGTTTAAAGAACTTCCGAAGCACCGAAATCCAAAAGAGGACTGCCAGCAAGAAACCATCCATGATCCCGGGGGCCGAAACAGAGTAGTAAAGACTGCAACCGGGTAAAGAGAAAGATTGCAAATTTAGAGTTTTTTTTTTTTTTTTTTTTTTACCCCCAAAGACTGTAAGCATTAGGGAAAAAAGGAATCTTCCCCGAGGCTAACTAACATCACACTTCCCAGGACCCAGTGGACTCCTGGATGGGCCTGATTCACTGAATACGGAGAGAGCTTACAACGTCTTTTGAAACTGCCCTTGGAAACATGGTTTTGTTTTGTTTTCTTTTTTTTTAAACCAAATGGTCAGACTAAAGCATACTGCAAAGCTATAAAAACTAAAACAGTGTGGCAAGAGCAGCGAGATCGGCGGGACGGAGCAGTCGGCTCAAAAACGGACTCAAACGTCAAGGGCAACAGAGCGTAGGCCGAGGGCGGCAATCAAGTGGAGGCTGCTGCCCCGGGGTAACTTAAGCGCATTAACCGCTTCTTAGCGCCCCAAACGCCGCAGCTGCTGGTCCGCGCGGCTGTTCCCCGCGGGCGGAGCGCCGAGCCTGCCGGGGGCGGCTCACGGCCCGGGTCCCCGTCCCGTCCCCGCAAGAAGGGGCGGCCCAAGGTCGCGGGGCTCGGGGAACCGGACCTGCACCCCGGCTCACCCAGCAGGCACCGCACGCGACGCCGCCCGAGGCTCGGCGGGGACCGCGCGGCCGGAGGTGACACGCACGGGCCTCCCTCCCCGGGCACGGCCGACCACCGCGTGCCGGCCGACCCCCCCCCCCAGCCCGGGCGGCGGGGCGGAGGTCCCAGGCCCTCTCGGGGGACGGGGGGGAGCCTGGGCCGCAGCCTTCGGGTCCCCGCCCCTCCCCCACCTAGACTTCCGGTCCCCGCCCCTCCCCCACCTGCGCTCCGGGTCCCCCCTCCCCACCTGGGCTCGGCCCCACCCCTCCCCCACCTGGGCTCGGACTCCGCCCCTCCCCCACCTGGGCTCCGGGTCCCGGCCCCCCCCCCCCAGGCCCGGCGCCTGGAAGCTTCCTGAGGGGCGCCCCGGCCTCGCCAAAACGGCCCGCCCACCCCGCGCCTGCCCCGCCGCCCCGCCCCCCGCCCCAAACTTACTCAAAGACGTGCTCTGAAGTCCAGATCTTCATGGTGCCGGCGGCCCGCGCGGCGTCCGGGCGGCGCTAGGGGACAATGAGGCAAAAAAGCCACACTTGCCCCCGCCCCGCCCCCGCAGCCGCCCCGCCGGCCGCGCACCGCGCACCGCGCACGCGCCGTGGGGCCCGACGCCAGGGACGTCCCGACGCGCGGCCTCACGCCCTATCCCGTCCGGGTGTCGCCCCAGCCCGGCGCGCGGCGCAACGAGGCCCCGCCCCTTAGCGCCGGGCGCAACGCGCCGGCGCAGTTCCGGGGCAGCGCCCGGGGCCGCCGGCGTAGGCGCTGCGCTGCGCAGGCGCGGCACGCGGCCGGCTGCCCGCCCCCTCGCGGGCGGCGCGGGGAGCGCGGGGAGCGCGGGGAGCGCGGGGAGCGCTGACCTCTGCGCAGAGTTGGGCCGGGCCCAGCCGCCGCCTGGCGCGCTCCTGCCCCGCTAGGCCCCGCGGGCGGCCGAGGGCGGCAGCAGCCCCGCCTGCACCCGGGCCCTGCCGTGCGGCTGCTTGTCTTAACATGGACTGTCGGGCCCCAGAGTCCAATCGGGCCGCCAGCCCGCCCCCTCCCTCTCGGCCTGGGCCGTGGGGGCCCGAGAGTCATGCAATCACCCAACCAGCCACCCCTTCTCTCTATTGGGACTGGGGGGGCCCTGAAGTCATCCAACCAACTAACCAGCCACTTCTTCTCTCTATTGAGATTGTCGGGGCCCCAAAGTCATCCAACCAACCAGCCGGCCCCCTCCTGTCTCGGCCTGGACTGTGAGGCCCCAGAGTCATGCAATCACCCAACCAGTCACCCCTTCTCTCTATTGGGACTGGGGGGGCCCTGAAGTCATCCAACCAACTAACCAGCCACCTCTTCTCTCTATTGAGATTGTCGGGGCCCCAAAGTCATCCAACCAACCAGCCGGCCCCCTCCTGTCTCGGCCTGGACTGTGAGGCCCCAGAGTCTTGCAATCAACCAACCAATCGACCAACCAGCCACCTCCTGTCTCAGCCTGGACTATAGGGGCCCCAGAGTCATCCAGTCAACCAACCAACCAGCCAGCCAGCCAGCCAGCCAGCCACCTCCTGTCTCAACCTGGACTGGACTATGGGGGCCCCAAAGTCATCCAGTCAATCAACCAGCCAATCAGCTCTGTACTCCTTCCTCTTGTCCTCCCAGCAATTATGACCTTGGGTGGGCAGAAGACATATAGACACAGAGAAACTAACATCAGACTGTGTGATGGGTGCCCAAATGAAGGGTGTACTTAGGAAGCATGGGTGCTAGTTGGAAGAGAAGTGAAAACTTCATGGCGCTCAGTTTGTAGATGGGTCTTAGCTCAGATGTCACCCCAAGAGAAAGATTCCTTCATCACCCTTCTATAGAGATCCTCCAAGTCCTAGTTCCTCCATCACAACATTCCATTGCATTTTTCTCAGCATGCATCACCCTCTGAGATAGTCTTGTTTATTTAACTTCCACTTGAATGTAAGTCCTTGAAGGTGATGATCTTGGCCGTTTTGCTCAATAAATGATTCTTAATACCTGGTATATAGTAAAGGTTCAATGATTACTTACTGAAAAATAAAAATTGTTTGTGGAATGAGTGAATTACTGAAGTCATCTAGTTTATCTGTTTAACTCCACTAGACTGCAAGCCCTCAAGGGTGAGGCTCTTGCCAGACTTCTTCAATGACCTCCCCATACCTACACAATAATTATTGGTTGCATAAGTGAGTGAATGACTAAGAAGTGAGGGCAGGCAGGAATGCCATGTGACGTCATATGCAGGTGAGCCTTGTCCACTGGACAAAGTACAGGGCCTAGCTTTCAGGTTCCGCCCTCCCTCCTCTTCCACCCCTCCTGTCCTTGTCCCTAACAGAACAATTTGCCATTTTAAATGATGGCTGTGGAGCAAAATCTTTACATCTGGTTACTTAGAAGCCAGTTAGAGGCACTGCCTCATTCTTGCTCTTAGCTCATTTGATTGTTAAAAACAAATAAAAGCCAGGTTAATTTAACAGGGAGGATAATTTTTTTTAAGCTGAAGTCCTTTATATAGAAAAACAGAAAAATTACATTAGGCAGGAAGGAAATAATATGGTTGGGTAGTTGCTAAGTGCAATTTGTGGTACCCAGGACTTAAAAAAAAAAAGCCCTGTGGTACTTGGAATGAATTCTTGGGGAGGTAATGCTTTAAAGAGTGGCTCAGCCTTGATTAAGATGTGAAGTTAATGTTGCCGGGTGTTTAAAACAGTGGTTCAGGACCCGACAGCACAGTACAGCCTGTCCCTGCTATTCCTGGAGCTCCAGGATTCCTATCCTGTTTGTTTTAGAGATTGCTATTCTTCCCTCTAATTCAAGATACCTGTTTTTCAAAATCATGAAAATGATTTTGTATCAGACTGTATCAGTCTATTGATTTTACTTGCTGCATCTGGAGTGAGTGATGGGGGCAGGGGCATCGAAGGATGGAGATTCAGAACCCAGGTATCTTTTCTATGTGTTTCCCCAAGGTAGAAGTAATACCACCTGGTACTTGGATTTGGAGAGCAAGACCTTTACGTAGATTATCTCTCGGAGACTCACTTAGAAACACACAGAGGAAACAAATGACTGGTTTTTAAATACCTAAGAAATGTATCACTGACTGTGCCTGTCCCAGAAACAGGGAAATTATTAGCAGGTCATTACAAAGTAGATGACTGGCCCTGGTGGCACTTGCTGCGGGGATGACACCCAATCCCTGGGTCTCCACACCCTTCCCTGTGCCTCGGGATGGAGGGTGGGGTGAGGGAAGGAAGAATGTAGGTGTGATTCCAACCATCAAGGAACTTCCAGTTGAGGATGCAAAACACAAGTCAAGAAATAACTAGAAGACACTTAAAGTGAAGGTTGGGCATTTGGAGCAAAGAGACCAAGGCTGTGAACTGCAGTCCCTGGAGCAGGCTTCACGGCAGAGCATGAGGCTGCCGGGAACTGCTGATAGTGGGGTCCAGAGACAGGCCTGGCAGGACAGGTGGATGAGGTCACGTGCTTCAACGGCAGCTCAGCCCCGGCTCCTTTTATGTCCTTCCAAAGTTTAGTCATTCACATGCCATCTTCACAATTTGCCCTGTCTATCTAACCCGTCCCATTATTACTTAGTTTTCTTTTCCATCAACTTCCTTGCAAAGACACTTACAGAGTTACTGTCAATAGAAAATTAGTATTTATTTTTTTAAATATACGCTAATTCCTAACTATTAAAACAGTAAGCCTGTGGGCTCCTGCTGTCCTCTAGGAGAGGGGATGCCTCACTTTGGGGTTCATCTCCAAGCTTTCTCTATATTTTTCGGACTCTTATCCATCCTCTGCAAATTGCAAACCCACCTTTTCCTCTGAACCTCTTGGCAATGACCTTTATCTCTGAATTCACTGTCAACTCCCCCACTTGCCTCCATTTCTCTTTAAAAGAAATGGAATTCTTTAAAAGAATGCCATTCGTTCCCATGAATCCTCTGTATTTCATCTGCACTCAGAGAGTGTGTTCTTTCTCTAATCTGTTTGCCTTTGCTCCTTTATTCACTCAACAAATGGCCTCAGATCATCTGTTTGAGGCCATCCCTATCCACACGGAGCTTATACTACTCCAGTGGTTCGCAACCAGGGCGATTTCCTCCAGGGGATGTGTGATCGTGTCTGGAGACCTCTTTGGCTGTCATGCACAGGGAGGGGCTGCTCCTGGCACCTAGCAGGTGGGAGCCAGGAACACTGCTAACACCCTGTGGTGCCCAGGATGGAGACAGTCCCTTGTGACAAAGAGGTACCTCACCCCAAATGTCAGTAGTGTGGCAGTGTGGAAACCCTGGGCCGTGACTACCAGGCCCTTAGGATCTGGCCCAGTCTTCCTGTCTGGACTCCATCGTTTGTCCTTCCATCCCCCAACTCAACTAAACCCTTTGGCTGCATCAGTTACTCACTGTCCCCAGTAGGCCCCACATTTCCACACCCTTGAACTTTGTACATGGTGTTCTCTGCCCAGAATGCACTTCCCCTTGCTTGCCTTGAAGAGTCTTACTCACATCTTGAGACTGAGCAAATACTCCACTCCTCTGAGTGCCTCACTGACATGCCTCTTCCCGAGCTCGGCACAGCGCTTTGCTTCTGCTTTGGTGCTCCTGTCGGCATTTAATAGGCACCATATATTGTACTGTGTTTGTGTGTGTGTGTGTGTGTGTGTGTGTGTGTGTGTGAGTGTCTATACAACTTAGTCTGCTCGGGCTACTGTAACAAAATATCACAGGCTGGGTGGCTTATACACAATGGCTTATTCTCACTGTTCTGGAGGCTGGAAGTCTGAGACCAGGACGTCAGCATGTTCAGGTCGTGGCTTCTTGCTGCATCCTCCTGTGGCAGAAGGGCAGGGCCAAGGGAGTTCTCTTGGGTCTCTTTTATTAGAGCAGTAATCCCATTTGGGAGTACTCCACTTTTATGACTTAAGCATCTCCCCAAGGCCCACCTGCTCATACCATCATGCTGGGCATTAAGATTTCAGCATTGTGTTGTTTCAATTGTGTTGCTGGGGGTTTGGTGGGGTCGGGGTGGGGGGATACAGACATTTAAACTATAGTGGCCTCTGCATTAGAGGGACTGGGAACCTCTTATCTAACTTTTCATTTTTTTTTTTTTGAGTTCTTGCTCTAACCACTTGCACAGGGGAGCAGGAATTATCAAAACATGAAGATACTCACTACGGAACCAAATACTTGTTACAAACTTGATGCTGAGAACACTGGCCTAGATCCTCACCTGTGGGGCCCTAGTGGTTGCTGGTTCATCTCTCACTGGTTGTTCATGGCTGAAAATGCACCACAAAAGTGAAATGGAAACTTTAGGAGAAGATGCACGCTCTGGTCAGCATATGGGAGGGTAATGCTGGAGACCTCCTCCATCATAGACAGAACCACCAGGGGGTGACTCTGTGGGAATTGAGGCAGTTTACTGAGAAGAGTTTACTGAGGCAGTTTACTGAGGAGAGAAAACCAACAAGGGATAGATCTCGAAGACAAAGCCAATCCTAAGGCAATCATTTGAATAGCTAGGGACTGGGAGCCACCCATGGGAAAACAAATCAACTCACTGAATATTTCTGTAAGGGTCTCCAATCCTGTGATCAAGCTGTGAAATCCAAATGGATTGTGTGGTGCTGTTCTTGGTCTGGTGGAAAAAGACTGTGGTAAAAACTAGCACTTGTGGGGCACCTGGGTGGCTCAATGGTTGAGTGTCTGCCTTTGGCTCAGGGCATGATCCCAGGGTCCTGGGATCGAGTTCTGCTTCAGGCTCCCCACAGGGAGCCTGCTTCTCCCTCTGCCTGTGTCTCTGCCTCTCTCTCTGTGTCTCTCATGAATAAATAAATAAAATCTTTTTTTTAAAAGAGCCAGCATTTGATTCATTCTGTATGATAAGAATATGCACAGAGTTAACAGTTTTAGCCTAAGCTGCACATGTATCTCGTAATATATGTAAATATATATTTGTGCGTATATGTACCACTGCATATATGCATATGTATATAGGTGCATGTGTGTGTATAAAAACTGACTATGGTCATTTGTATTTCATTTTTCAGGACGAAGCCTCAGCCACACTTTTTGTTTTTCATTATTTACTATGAAATTTTGGTGTTGGTTTTAGGTGGATTCAGTGGGCTAATTGGGCACCAATTATACACTGAGGATGAGGGCTTTCTGACCCCTCCGGGATCAGAAGGACACAGAGTCACAGTTAGGAGAAAGACATGGGAGACCCCTGCAGTGAGAAGCAGGAAAGGCAGAGGCAGAGGGAGGGGAGGGGAGTTCGAGGCATCTCGGGCAAGACCTGCACACACTTTCAGCTTTTCTGCTTGGTGACCCGAGCAGCCCTCACCCAACAAAGAGCCAGAGTCTGTCTGGCCACAGGATGGGTCAGAGAGGAGCAGCCTGCAAGGCTCCAACGTCCTGCAGCCTCCATGGTGTGGGGGGCTCCACTGGCCCTTGGGGTGGGGGACAGGGGAGAGAATAGGAAGCACCCATGGTCTCGGGGACCCCAGGGGCCTTGCCAGTTCAGGGATCTCACGTTACTTCTAATTGGGAAGTGTCTTGAGTCAAATTCGATTTTGTTCCCATTAACGAGCAAGGATTTTGGGTAATTGCACAGAACTTCTTCTTTTTTTTTTTTTAAAGATTTTATTTATTTATTCATGAGACACAGAGAGAGAGAGAGAGAGAGGCAGAGACACAGGCAGAGGGAGAAGCAGGCTCCATGCACGGAGCCCGATGTGGGACTCGATCCCGGGTCTCCAGGATCACACCCTGGGCCAAAGGCGGCACTAAACCACTGAGCCACCAGGGCTTCCCTGCACAGAACTTCCTATCCGTATGATTTCCCCCACCTCTTGTTGGCCTAGGTGTCTAACCAAGTTTTTACCAGGGTTTAAAAAAAAAAAAAGAAAGAAAAGAAAAGAAAAAGGAAAAGGCTCCTAAGTACGCCCAAACCCCTATCTTAAGAAACAAATCTCTTCTCCTGGGAGGACTTTTTCCAGTAACTGCTTATCCTGAGACATGAAGGATCTTCAAGCCGGATCTATTGGTCCTGTTAGTGGCCGCCCTGCGACCAGGCAGTCGGGGTGGAAAAGAGCACCACCCTCGGCTGGACACTTGGCCTTGCTCGGGTGGTCCGCACAAAGGTCCGCAGCCCGGCCAGAGGGCCTTCCCGGGAGGACAGGAACGTCCCCATTGCACTGTGCCCTGCGAGGGGCGGCCTCTGCAGCCCAGTCACGTTGGCCTAATGCACTTTGCTTGTTCCCCATTAGCACGTCCAGGACACGGGAAGGTGGAGGAGGGGCGCTGGCCTCACGCCCGAGGCCTGAAGACCACGGAGGCCTCACAGCAACGTTCGCGTGGACATATTTAGGAGCCTTTTCCCTTTTTCTTTCTTTCTTTTTTTAAACCCTGGTAAATGACATTTCTTATTTGAAGTCACCCAGACAGTGGCCTGTTGTTCGGTGACTGTGGCCCAAATAGCAAATTAACTCCTTGCCCCTTGTATCAAAAAAGGGAGAAGGGGGTACAATCTGCGTGGAGATTCACCCTCTTTCTGTGAGGCATAATTAGGTTTGTGAAAGGAGACAGAGCCTGGCTTTCTGCTGTCTGTGGAGCTTGGCAATCTCCTGCATTTTGCTGCAGGCAAATTAGTTCTCTCTCTTTGCTGGAGGCAAATGGACCAATTCAGAAACAGATGAGGCCTTGTAGGGGGCTCCCCTTCCAAGTACCCCCATCCACAGGGGACCTTGGAAACAGGGAATTACAAATGCAGCTGCGGATTGGCCTGGGTCGGAATCAGACAGCTCCTTTTTGTGTGGCCAGTTCTTGCTTGACTTTATCTTGATGACCTTTCGGGTGTAACATTTCAGTGGCCAACAGCGTGAACTCGGAGGGAAAGAGCAATTACAGCCACAACCCGCTTCCTGAAAGCTGTTCGGCTGGCGAGGCCTTCAACCGATCAAACCCCCGGGCTCCATCCCATTCGATAATGAGTGGCGGGCAGTAGTGCGAGGTCCAGAAAGATCTGGCCTTTCTCCAAGGCGGCCCGGGCCCATCACGCAGATTCTCGCACCGGCAGGTGGAGGAGACACCTGGGGCTACTGTTCCCACTGGGAAGGGAAGGCCCGACCCCAGGGGTGCCTCTCCCGGCACAGGCTCCCTGGGCCTCCCAGCCCGACTCTCGGCCCGAGCGTCCTGGTGGCCCGCTGGTCAGTGGCCAGGCTGGCAAACGTCCGCGGTCACACAGCATGACCTGCCAGGCCACCCTTCCTCCTGTGCGAGGTGTCTTCAACCTGCTGGGCATTCAGAGAATTTGGGGGAGTCGACTTTTCCTTTATTATGGTCTCCTCTCTCTCTCTCTCTCTTTTTAAAAACTGTATTTAAATGCAATTTGCCAACATATAGGTTAACACCCAGTATTATGGTCTTCTCGAGAGGCCCATTCCGCAAAAGTGTGACATTTTGTGTATATTGTACAAATTGTATTAGAATCAAGCACAAAAGGGTGGGAAGGCGGGAGAAAAGTCAGTTGTTTGCCATGAACCAGCTTGTAAGAGCTGGTCTGGTCCTTTCAAAAAAATTACATTTGTTTCTCATCAAGACTCACTTAGCTCCCACGGTGCGGAGTACATGAAGGAGCTTACAGGCATGTGGGTAGAAGGTTCTTGAACACAGGTCCAACAGGAATATTCAGATGGTATTTTTCCAAAGCCTCGAGGGTCAACAATACAGGCAGCAAGCGCCTGGGCCCCAGCAGGTAGCTCTCCTCCACCCACCTGGGATGGGAGTCTGTTGCCTTTTGTGTCGCTATGACATATCCAGACTGGTTGATTCAGGTAGTTAATGAACAGGAGACTAAATGGGATTGTTGGCATCCAAGATGGAAACCAGAACATTGGGTGGCCAGCCTTGCTGGCAACGTGTAAGCACGGCCTTTATGCACCTGAGCATCATGTTGGGAAATCTTTAGGAAGAGATGCTATAAGAGATATCGACTCCCCTCCCCTCCCTTGTCTTAAACAAAATGAGATAAAACAGAACAAAAGAGCGTGGCCTTTCTATCTTTCTGGGTGCTTCTTGACTGACTGAGAGAACAGGAGGTCTATTCACATCCAACATCATGTTGGAAATTTGCCAAGTGATGTTTCCATGAAGTATAAACTGAACTCATGCCATTCTAGACTATAGAGCAAACTAAACCCCAGCATTTATGATCAGAAGGATGCAGAGGCTTGCAAGAATCCAGGGGTTTGGTCTTAGTCCTGGTGAGAGTGCTGGACAGAGGGAACACTCCGGAAGGAAGGTTTATCTCCCTCATAGCTGTATGTCCTCTGCCTGGCAGAGGCTGAGCACGGTGCCAGGCATCAAGTAGCTGCTCCAAAAGCAAGTGTTGAGTGAATAAAGGCATGATAGAAAGTCAAACCCCAGCATTAGGTGATGCCACATCTTATTTATGGATGGGGCCAACAAGAACATAGACAGGCTTATGAAACTGGACAATTCTCGGAATTGGGAACTTGGAAGGCACAACACGGAGGTCCGTAAGCTGGAGAGAACACACACGTCCTGGGGGAGAACCAGCAGGTGCCCGAGCCCGTGCCTTGCCCCCAGCAGCTCTGCGGGTCAGTCTCAGAGATTGAAGCAGGGGCAGGAGCCCAGCTGGTGGCTCAGCGCAGGCCTGGAGGGAGGGATGTGCCCACCGCCCAAACTGCCTTCATTTGAAAGAACAGCTGTTTGCCTGGGCCTAAGGCCGGGAAGAAAATGCTGAGCCATATGTCCTTAGTAAATCAGTGCGCGGCCCTATTAGAAGATGTGCCTGAGTGATTGATGGGAAGATAACCAGGCGGCCCTGCATCCTGCTCTAGTCTCGTGCTGCAAGTTTGTTTAATGCTGAGACCTACCGACATCCACCCTGCTCCTGCCACTCCCATTTTTCATCAGAGAAATATTTGACAACCGCATGTACTCTAATGACTGTGGGAGGGAGGAAAGGAGATTTTCTTGGAGGCTGAGACTGCACAGTGCAGCATTGGCTCCAATAAAAAAACGTCCCATTTTATGGCCTGTATGTTACTTTGAACAACAATGAAAATGTTTATGAGTACTTGCAGGCTGACCTGTCATCATGAAATTATTATTATTTTTTTTAAATTTTTTATTATTATTATTTATTTATGATAGTCACAGAGAGAGAGAGAGGCAGAGACACAGGCAGAGGGAGAAGCAGGCTCCATGCACCAGGAGCCCGACGTGGGACTCGATCCCGGGTCTCCAGGATCGCGCCCTGGGCCAAAGGCAGGCGCCAAACCGCTGCGCCACCCAGGGATCCCTCATCATGAAATTATAGTCACATGGGCCTTTCTTCCAAACACTTCAGACACCTAGCAGATGGGGAAACAGAGGCACCAGAACCTGCGTGTTGACAATTTGGGGAATGCAGTGAAGTAAAACTGTATCTGTATATCCAGGCTTTTTTCTTTTCTGAGTTGTTTTGTCACTGAGAGTAATAATGTTGAAAAAGCCTTCTGCAAGAAGTAATTCCAGAGGTTTCTCATTTCTTCCAATGGCATTGACTATAACTCTGAATAAGATGAAATCCTCAGATAATTTCTGTTATTTACATCGACCAACTGGTATCTCAGCACAGATACATTTGGATATTTTTAACAGGATTTATCAGCACATAGCACTGGTTGTATAGCTACTAAAATTTTACCTGGAGTGATTGTGATTTATTTGAAAAGCTAATATAGAACCTTTAAAGTTTTATTTAAAAATTAATTGAAAAATACAAAAATCGATAGCTTTCTTTCATACCAGCAAAGATCATTTATAATGATGGAAAATTTTCATTCAAAATAACCCAAAATATGAGATACCTAGTAAGAAATCTTAACAAGAGGTATATAGGGCCTATATGAGGAGAATCATAAAAATTTCAGAGAAATGTAACAGGAAATTTGAATAAAGGAAGATGTACCATGCTGTTGGGCAGGAAGATTGAATGTTTTGATATGTCAATTTCCTCCAAATTAGTTTAATGAAATTCCAATCAAAATCCCAATAGGATACTTTTTTGTCACAGTCATACCTGGTAGAGCAATTTCAATGTTCATTTGAAACAAGAAATGAGTGAGAATAGCCAAGAAAGTTTTGAAAAGGCAAACAGGGGGCTCCTGGGTGGCTCAGTAGGTTCAGCTCTGACTTTTGATTTTGGCTCTGGTCATGATCTCAGGGTTGTGAGATCCAGCCCTAGACTGGATCCACACTGGGTGTGGAGCTCACTGGAAAAAACAAAAAGGCAAAGAAGGAAATTTGATCTACCAAATATTACAACATATTATCCAGTTATAGTAGCTAAAGTAGTGTACAGGGCAAATAGAATATTAAGAAATAAAATGTTTAAAAAATAGACACTGGACAAAAATGTGTAGAAAGAAATGGGTGGTTTTAAAATTAATCTTAGAAAAAAAAATAAAATTAATCTTAGGATATATGATACTTTATCATTTGACTTAAACTGGCATTTCAAAGCCAGGGGGAAAGGATAGATCAGCAAACAAATGGTTCTGGGACGGTGCATTAAGTATTTGGGGAAAACGCCAGAAAGTCATATTATCTCAGGCTATATACCTAAACCAATTCTAGATTAACTAAAGAGATAAATATTAAAAATCTGATTATTCACACAGACTCAACTGAATAAATAAGACTGATTCACAAACATGGAAAACACAAGAAACAAAATTAAAAGGAAAGTGTGTGAAAGTATCTACCGCAAATATGATGAAGAGATAATTTTCTTAAAATGTTAAGAAACTCATACAAACTATTAAAAAGTCACTAAAAACCCATTAGAAAATAAAAATACCTGGCAGCCCGGGTGGCTCAATGGTTTAGCGCCTGCCTTTGTTCGGCCCAGGGCATGATCCTGGAGACCCAGGTTGGAGACCCACATTGGGGTCCCTGCATGGAGCCTGCTTCTCCCTCTGCCTGTGTCTCTGCCTCTCTCTCTCTCTCTCTCTCTCTCTCTGTCTCTCAAGAATAAATAAATAAAATGTTTTTAAAAAAGAAAAAGAAAATAAAAATATCATGAACAGACACTTGGTAGAAAAAGTGCAAATTGTTAATGGATGTGAAAAATGTTCAACTATACTGGTGGTCCAACAAATGTAAATGAAAATAATATACCATGTTTGGTCTATTAAATTAACAATAAGTAAAATAGAGCTCTTATTCAGAGTTGGTGAGTGTGAGTGGTGAAATGAAACAGGGACTTTCATACACTTCTGTTGAAAGAATAAATTGGGGGATGCCTGGGTGGCTCAGTGGTTGGGTGGTTGCCTTTGGCTCTGGTTGTGATCCCCGGATCTGGGATCGAGTCCCGCATCGGGCTCCTGAAAGAGCCTGCTTCTCCCTCTGCCTACCTCTCTGCCCCTCTCTGTGTGTGTCTCTCATGAATAAATAAATAAATCTTTTTTTTAAAGATTTTATTTATTTATTCATGACAGAATCTTTTTTAAAGATTTTATTTATTTATTCATGAGAGACCCAGAGAGAGAGAGAGAGGCAGAGACACAGGCAGAGGGAAAAGCAGGCTCCATGCAGAGAGCCCGACTGGGACTTGATCCGGGGTCTCCAGGATCAATCACTCCCTGAGCTGAAGGTAGCGCTAAACCGTTGAGCCACCGGGGCTGCCCAATAAATCAATAAATCTTAAAAAAAAAAAAAGTATAAATTGGTACAATCTACAATAGTATTGCAATTTAGCAATACTATTCAGAACCTTAAACATTCCTATTTGTCATTGTGATTCTCAACTAAAGAATCTACTGTAACAAAATATCCAGGAATTTGGGCAAAGATCTAGATCTTGGAATTATTTCTAACAGTATAGAATTGGAAAAACTCAACTGTTCAAAGAATGATTTGTTGGTTGGATCATAAAGGAAAAAAATGTAGTCTTTCAAGAAGAGGGAAGAGGTAGGAGGAAATTCTAGGAAGAAAGTAGAGGGTGGGTGTTTTTAAGGGTGTGTGAAAGTTCACTGCATGGCCAATTTGGAGACTGCAAGTGTGTTTTGTCATAGCTGATGTGGGGCATGTGGAGGAGTAGGAGATGAGGCTCAGATGCTCTTATGTAGTTGTCTATCTCCTCTGTGAGAATTTAAGATGCAGGAATCCTGTGTTGGTCATTTATATATATTCCCAAGTTTCTCTTTTCTTTTTTAAACGATTTTAGTTTTTTATTTGAAAGGGCAAGGGGGAGGAGAAGAGGAGCAGAGGAAGAGAAGCAGACTCTCTGCTGAGCAGGAAGTCAGAGGCAGGGCTGGATCTCAGGACCCTGAGATCATGACCTGAGTGGAAGGCAGATACTTAACTGATTGAGCCACCCAGCTCCCCCGCTTCCCAAGTTTCTATTAGGTGCTTAATGAGTGTTTGTTAGTTAATAAATAAATTGATTTCTTTCAGATGTTGAGAGGCTTTGAGTTACATGTTATTGAGTTGTTACTCTATAGCCAATGAAGATACAGTAAAGTTTCTTGGGAAGACAGTCAAAACTCTTCCTGAGTAAGTTGATTGACTTATGATGTACATTAAATGATATTTTAAAACAGACTCATTTGGACTTTAGTCAGTAGGGGGTGCACCAATGCTGGAAATTCTGGTATTAATAAAGAATAGTTTGTTTATTAATCTTACAGTTCTTCATCCTGATTACTATTTATCTCCTCCCTTCCTTGCTATCCATCTCTCACAATTTTTCATTTCTCACTACTACACATACTACTAGTGGATAAGTAATACCTCAAAACTACCAGTTACAAAACTGGTTTTAAAAAGAGTTCATCTAATATTGGTATTTATTATACTTGTTAAAAGTAAGTGTGACATTTTTAAGAAATTGGTGTTAAATGGAGAAGGGCTTGAATTATGCTTATCATTTACTTAGGACAAATTTTCCATCAGAATAGATGAGAAAGTACTAGAAAAAAAACGGAGATAATAGTTTGATGATTTATGTGAACACTACTACTATAATTGGAGCAAGAATAATAGTGACCTTTAGAGACAGGATATTTTATAAAGGGTTCATTAACAAGAAAGACTTGGCTTTTGGAACTTTTTTTTTTCTCAAAGTTCTTCATGAAATAGAATTAATAAAATGCTATGGTTTATTGAAATTTCAAAAAAAGGACAGAAAGTTGTGGAGTTGTATAGAAGAATTGAAGGGAAAGTAAGATGATTTTGTATACAGCATTTTTGGGGGACAAAAAAGAACTTGAATGGAAAATTTAAAATATGAAGATTATAGCTAAAAGTATTGTGTCAGCATTTGATGGAAGACAAATTAACAGCCATAGAACTCAAGGAAACATAATGCAAATAGAAAAAGAGAGCTATTTGTGGTGGTGATAGGGGGATTTGGAAACTTGAAATGCTTAAATTTCATTAGATAATGCTGTGCTCTTTTGGAATGATGATATAGAGAGGACCAGGGATCCTCTTCCTTTTAACTCTTTTAAAATGCTTATAAAGTGGCTTAAAAGAAAGGAAAATATCAGCTATGAAAATGATCACTCACATAAATCAAATTCAACCAAAAGTTTAAAAACTTTTCAAGAAGGAAAAATAATGAAACTAAAACAAGAAGAAAAACAACATGTGGAGATTCCTCTAACAGGTAAAGATGCTCAAAAGGGATTCTAAAAGATATTTCAACAGCTGTGCTCATGAGTAACATAAAAAGTCACAAAGGGGCAGCCCTGGTGGCCCAGTGGTTTAGCACCGCCTTCGACCTGGGGCATGATCCTGGAGACCTGGGATTGAGTCCCACATCGGGCTCCCTGCATGGAGCCTGCATCTCCCTCTGTCTGTGTCTCTGCCTCTCTCCCCCTCTCTCATGAATAAATAAATAAAATATTTTTAAAAAGGCTTAAAAAAAAGTCACAAAGACAACTTAAAATTAAAAGTTTCCATAAAGATATGGCAATGGTAATAAATATAGGAAAGCAAGGGTTACAATAGTGATATCAAATAATTCAAGAAAAAACATATTAAGTGAAATACATGGGCAGTTATACAAAGATAAACACTGTACACACTTAAGATATAATAACTGTCAATGTATAGGCGCCTAATAACATAGCAACAAAACACACAAAGCAAAGAATGTAAGAACTTCCTGCAGAAACTAGCAAAAATTGGGATCCCTGGGTGGCACAGCAGTTTGGCGCCTGACTTTGGCCCAGGGCGCGATCCTGGAGACCCAGGATCGAATCCCACATCGGGCTCCCGGTGCATGGAGCCTGCTTCTCCCTCTGCCTGTGTCTCTGCCTCTCTCTCTCTCTCTCTCTCTGTGTGACTATCATAAATCAATAAAAAAAAAGAAAAAAGAAATATTAAAAAAGAAACTAGCAAAAATTCATGTATAGGGGAGCATTAAGTTCCTTATAATCAAAACTATGGCAGTAAAGTAAACAAAATTCTGTAGTCTATACATGAGGTATAATGTCTTTGGAATTACTTGAAGAACATGTACCAATCTTATCACTTCCTAGTTTACATAAAATTCAATGAATAAACTTCATCAGAGGTTTTATTGGCTACATTGTAACCAAAATACAAAAACTGAAATTAAAAGTCTTAAGAACAGACAAAAAGAATTGTAAGTCATTCAGATATATATGTATTTTTAAAAGATTTTATTTATTTATTCATGAGAGACAGAGACAGAGAGAGAGAGGCAGAGACACAGGCAGAGGGAGAAGCAGGTTCCATGCAGGGAGCCCAACGTGGATCTGGATCCCAGGTCTCCAGGATCATGCCCTGGGCTGAAGGTGGTGCTAAACCACTGAGCCACCAGGGCTGCCCTATTCTGATATTTTGAAATAATTTCCTAAAGAGCAGCTGATACAATGGGAAAATCAAGAACTCAATAACAATTAGAAATTGTATGTTATTATTAATATACTATATGTCAAAATCAATGGTTAGAGAAAATGTTAATAAAAGCTTTAAATGTTTTATTGTTAAAATTAAAAAGAGAAAATCAGTAAATAATTCCATATAATATCTCAAGGAGTAACAAACACAAAGAAATAAAAAGATAAAGTCATAAATTGGAATGTAAAAAAGTCAATAAAAGTAAGAGCTGATTCTTTAAACTTTATTAATATAGACAAAGTTCTGAGAAATCTAATAGATAAAAACTAAATAACACATAAAAACAGATATTAAAATGGAAATAGAAATGCATCGAAATCACTATAAGAAATAACTATAAGTATGCTATGTACTTATAATTTTAAAAGAAATGGATAATTTCATTCAAAATAAAAATTCCTAAAGTTAATGCAAAGAAAGTAAATCTTCATAGATTGATAACAACAGGGAAAAATCAGAAATTCATAAAAACCTATTACAATTTCAAGACAAAAATCTCTGAATCTCAGTGAATTTTTAAAAATACTTTAAGAAATAGACATTACTAGGGACGCCTGGGTGACTCAGTGGTTAAGCATCTGCCTTTGGTCCAGAGCGTGATCCTGGAGTCCTGGGATCGAGTCCCGCATCGGGCTCCCTGCATGGAGCCTGCTTCTCTCTCTGCCTATGTCTCTTCCTCTCTTTCTCTGTGTTTCTCATGAGTAAAGTTTTTTAAAAAATAAAAAAATAAAAAAATAAAGAAATAGATAATACTATGTTACAAAGAGTATTCCTGGCAGAGAAACACTTAATACATTTCTGATAAGGATAAGCACTCCATACAAGCAGTAAATGTCATGAAAACAGATGGGAAAATCTTAAATAAAACTTTATCAAATAGGCATTGCATTATGGAGTTAAATGTATCCCTGAATGAGCAGCCCTGGTGGCGCAGCAGTTTAGCACCACCTGCAGCCCGGGGTGTGATCCTGGAGACCCAGGATCGAGTCCTCCATTGGGCTTCCTGCATGGAGCCTGCTTTTCCCTCTGCCTGTGTCTCTGTCTCTCTCTCACTCTCTCTGAATGAGTAAATAAATAAATCTTAAAAAAAAAAAAAATGTATCCCTGAAATGCAAGGATGGTTCAATTACAAAGTGTTATAAGACAACAAACAGTGAATTAAATAAAAGCCATACATATATAGTCATTCCCATAAATGCCGAAAAGTAATTTTAGAAAAATTGACATATATTCCAAGTACATATTTTTTAAAGAAAGGCTTTAAAGTATATTTTCTCAAAATATTATGGAATTATTTTTTTAAAATCAAGAGACAATGTTTTAGTCAATGGACAACTCTAGAGACATAAAAGCAGAATAAAATTAGGGTGTTGCCTTAATGTAATATTGTTTTGGAATATCTGTTCAATAAATTAAGAACCAAAATTAAGATATAAGAATACATGTTGGGCCCACAGAAACAAAAACATCCCATTTCAGGTGATAAAAAGTATAAATAAACCTGCAAAATGTTGTCAAATATAAGACATGTCTACAATTAATAGCATGTATTAATAGCATTCAAATGTACCAGCATTGCTGTTTCATTAATTATAACAAGGAAGAAATCACAACAAGAAAATTAATTATACATTTATTACTTAAGAATAAACTTAACAAGAAATAGTCTATGAATAACAATGAAAAATTTACTGGGAAGTACAGAAGAAGACAATCGAATGTAGAACAATGCTGTGTTCTAAAAGAGAATAAATTTTCCAAGGATGATAGTTCTTCCCAAGTTGAATTAAAATCCCTAGGCAATGTTAAATAGAACAAACAAATGAAACAACCGAAGAAAATAATTATAAAATTCATTAGGATAAAAAGACCATAAAAATATAAACAAAAACCAAAAATATATATAAACAATTTGGGATGCCTGGGTGGCTCAGCGGTTGAGCGCCTGCCTTTCACCCAGGGTATGATCCTGGAGTCCCAGGATGGTGTCCCACATCAGGCTCCCTGCATGGAACCTGCTTCTCTCTCTGCCTGTGTTTCTGCCTCTCTCTCATTGTGTCTCTCATGAATAAAAAAATAAATAAAATCTTTAAAAAATATATAAACAATTTAAATAAGTGGAAACTAACCCAGATGGCAGAGATTTACCATGAAGCTAATGAAATAACTTAAGTTCTCATAGTTTTTGTAAGCTTTACAAAAGTAAATATATTTCCCCTATATTTCTCCATCACCCAAATTGTATAAGCTTCCCCAAATTGTATAAGATGCCACAATATTTTATTCTATCGTGTCAGATATAAAATTATGTTATAAATCTATAATAATGAAAAGATTACCCAAGTGGTGTAGAAAAATAAATCAAAAGAGTAGGGAAAAAGAGCTAGAAATAAATTCATGAAATGAATTTTATCTCTGTGTTAAAGTGTCACAAAAATGTGATGAATGAATGAAGAATTTAATATATGGTATGGGTAACATTCTGAGTAAGGTCCCAAATATTAGCAACAGTATGATATGGGCAACAGATGCTGGCCATTCTCACCAGGTGCCACTGTACAGGGGGGTGTAAATTTAATCTAACCCTGGCTTAAATTAGGAAATTGGGAAATACACTTTAGATCCATATTCTACACTATATTGAACTCTGGATGGATTAGTATATTACACAAAAGGTATCTGATTCTAACCAGATATTTAGAAGAGGGATACAACTTTAAGGCTGAAGCAAAACAGGAACCTGAACATTAAACTATTAGGCTGTGTATACCACTTTCATAAATTGAAAATTAACAAAATCAAAAAGGAGACAATTATCTAGGAAAAGAAATGTGGGAGTCAAATGTGACAAAAGGTTAATATTTAGAGAAGCCACCTCAATATACCAATAAAATGAAGAATCCAATAAACAAAGGGACAAAGTTCACAAGTGGACAACATATACAAGTGTGGAGAGTAAACAAACGTCAGAAGAAGTGTTGGGTTTCCATACGAATTAAAGAAATGCTAAGTAAGATAGCTTTAGGTGCTGTTAAAACAGTTCACATTAGCAAAAATGTTGAAAAAGATTGGGGTGCCTGGCTAGCTCAGTTGGTCAAGAGTGCAGCTCTTGATCTTGGGGTCCTGAGTTCAAGCCCCAGGTTGGGTGTCAAGATTAAAAAATAAAATCCTAAAAAATAAGAATGAAATAAAATCTTTTTAAAAACGATTTTATTTATTCATGGAAGACACACAGAGAGAGGCAGAGACACAGGCAGAGGGAGAACCAGGCTCCCTCTGGGGACCCTGATGTGGGACTCAATCCCAGGGCCCCAGGATTACACCCCAAGCCAAAGGCAGATGCTGAACCACTGGGCCACTCGTGCGCCCCAAAATAAAATAAAATCTTAAAAAAGATAATGCCTATTGCTAGTACGGCTATAGTTACACTGATAACTGTGTTGCTACATGTAATAATTTTCTTTGAATCAGAAATAAAAAGAATATATGGGCAATATGAAAAATAGAATAATAAAAATGTTTCTGTCTCTTTATAATCTTACATCTCAGAAAAACTGTAGTTCATGAAGAGGATATGGAATGTTGAGCCAGAAATTCTAGGTTTGAATCCAGATTCTATTATTTTCAAGCTGAGTGATCCTGGGAATATTGTTTACTCTCTGTCCCCCAGTTTCCTCATTTGCAAAGATGTACCTCACAGGGTGGCAGTGAAGGTTAAAAGCAATGGTGCGCATGCAAACTGAAAAGCCCTGCATTTCCAATGGCACTTGGTACCTTTGTGCATGAGCCTCAGTTTCCTTATCTGGAACACGAGAATAATAATACCTATCTCACAAGTTCCTTGGAATAAAGAAATCAGATAACACATGTATTCTTTCACTCAACTATTGGGGTCCAGTCCAGCAGTCACAGGGTGCTGCTGATCTAGATGCGGGCCACACTGGGTGAATAAGGCAAGCCCAGTTAGCCATTCCGTGTCCAACTGGACCTGCATCCGGGGACGATCCTGTGGTGATCGTGCTGCCAGTGTCAAGAAACACAAACAAGCTCTCATTAGCAGTTCTGATGGTGTGGTGCAGTGTGCTCCCAGGGCTCCTCAAGGGAGGTTTCACATTTGTATTCCTTTTCTGTGCCCTCTGCACAGAACAGGGGCTCAAATTAACATTCCACCCATTGGATGGATGGACGAATGCATGCATAAATGTTTACAGGAGGAGGGCAATTGTTTTAATGAATAATCAGAAGTCCCCTAAATGCCCAATACAAGAGGAGTGGCTGAGCAAACAGTGTTGTAATCACTCAGGGGAAGAGTCTGCAGCCATTAAAATGGAAAATTATGAGGATCAGGAAAGGCAGAAAAATATTTGATATAATATTACCTGGGGAACAAAAACAGAATGCAAATTTGCATATACTTCCCAGTTACAACTACATGTTCAAAGTGAAAGCAGATATTGAAAACAAACATTTTTATTACAGAGGCAGCGGCGGGGGCGGGGGGGGGGGGTGCGGGGGGGGGGAATTCTGGATGAAGTAGAAAAAAAAGCCTTTAATGATTTGAAATATTAGG